>NW_006399812.1:2619357-2634187 GCF_000299155.1 Elephantulus edwardii | reverse complement strand
TGATTTTCTGTTTCTGAAAGGACGTGTTGATAGCTTTTCCATATGAGTTTTCTGCTACGCTTGCTAATGGCTTGGCAATTTTTTAATATTAAATTCCTCCTGGTAAGCAGAATTTCATCCTGTTTTCAATCCATAAGACCAGTTCAAATTTCAGAGCGGAAGTTATTACTTCTTTCCTCCTCTGTCCCCAGTCCTGGCTGACTCATCTTTTCAGATGTGGCTCCAGGCTTATAGAAGATGTAGGGTACAGATACATCTCAGGAGCATGCTGCTCTCACAGTTCAGAGACTTAGAAGCCGAGTTTCCACAAGGTACCTTTTCCGGTTTTAAGAACACTGTGGGTGTCCAAGTTGCCAGGGCGATGCAGTCAGGCACTGGAGAGAAACTCGTTTTTCCAAGTAGAGGATGACTAATGGATCCAGGCGCCTGTGTCTCTACCCGGCAGACAACAGGCTGCCTTGTACAACCTAAAAATTTAAAATGCCTTTTCCTAAAAATATCAAAGAAAAATCTTGCACAAATTTCTCAGTGTCACCCATTGACACGGTACATAAATGCTAAATAAATAATGAAGATGATCGGTATGATGTATTGCTCCTGGAAATAACTAAATATGCATGATGTTAGCCAAGAATATCCTCCTACATACAGCTTTAAACATCTTCGAATTGAGTAGAGATGTTGCTTTGAAGACAAAGGTGCACCTGATACAAGTAATAATATTTTCAATTTTCCATCTGAAATTTGGACAATGAATAAAAAAGATTGAAGAATAATCAATCTCTTTGAGTTGTGGTGGTGATGCAGAGCACAAAAAAATCCCACAGAGTACCAAAAGAACAAACCAATCTGTCTTGGAGGGAGTACAATTGAGGTGCTCCTTGAAGCCAAGCTTGGTGAAACTTGGTTTCACATACTTCGGGCATGTTGTCCTTGAACAAAGACAGCCTGCTGGGAAAGGGGGAGGGTCAGATGAGGAGAAGAAGATCCTCAATGAAATGGATTGATGTAATGATTACAAGAATAAGCTTGAGCATGGCGGAGACACCACGAGGGTTGTGCAGCATAGGACAAGGCTCAGATCTGTTGTTCCTAGAATCTCTCTGAGTTGTAATTAACTCTACAGCATCTAACAACAGCAACAGCAAATTGCAAACACCTTTTGCAAGATGCCCTGATGATGTATCAGGCAGCTAACTAAAAGATTGAGAGTTTCGATCTGCCAGGTGCTCCTGCTAAAAGATGGGCAGTCTCCTCCCCAAGGTGTACAACCTTGGGAAGTGGGTGGAGGATCGCTATGAGTCAGACCCAACTTGTGAGCAGTGGGACACAACTTTTAGAATTGTGGATTCTCATTTGTAAGGTACAGTGAAATTATACATAGCAAACATCAGTATAAAAAGTCCTAATGTAAAAGGCAAGCGAAAATAGTCTTTTCAGATGCAACTGGGTCTTGCACTTATATAACTTTTCCCTTTTTCTATTTGCCTCTGTAAATTAAGCTATTTTCAACTTAAGGACAGAAGTAATTTTTTTGAAAGTCTTGGTTATCTCTATCTCTCTATCTATTACATTCGGAACTCTCATAAAACTCCCTCCTGCTATTTTGTCGGAACGAACTCATAGCAGATCCTCCATTGGGTATTCGGAGGCTGAAACTTGCATGGGAGGAGATTGCCCATCTTTGTCCTGAGAAGGAGCTAGTGGATTTGAACTGCCTGTCTGTAGGTTGGCAGCACAATCCCCTACCCACAAGACCACCAGAGCTCACATTGGATACTATCTATGTGGTAATAAATTCATTTGCTGATGCCAGGTTATGCTTCTTAAGAGAATCACTGTACAGAAGGCTTCCTGGAATGGTTCTCTAAGCAACAGTTTCCCTGGTACACTGAAGGCTGTGTTTCATCTCAGCGATCTGTGAAATCTAAGTGACTGTTTGAATTCTTAGTTGCAGATAATAGCATCTATTCTAAGAGTTTGAAAAGACAGAGATTTATGAGACATTTGTAAAGAATAACCAGGAAGAATGAAAAAACTTGATGGGGAAACTTACAGGAACAGTGTTCAAAAATCATATCATAGATCAGGCTATGAAGGAAGTGGTTGTCTTTGAGCTGATCAGGAAAGTGCCAAGAAGCTGCTGTCCTCACAGCAATGAATACCAGCTCTGCCTGATTGACACTTGGAAGTGGGTGTATCCCTCTCCCCAAGGGAATGAATTCAGAATCCAGAATCTGCACTTACATCTGGCCAGTGGCCCTCAGCCTCGCCCAGAATTGTGGGTGCAAAGAAGTGCAGGAAATAGAAGCTTTAAATTCCCCAGCCTTGTAGTGGAGGGTGACTAGGAATGGAGAGGGAAGATGTCAATTTAAACATCTAGTGAAGCCTCTACTCACTTGTGCAGGAAGCAAAGGTGTGTGAAAAGACCAGCTCATGATGAGTGAGTGGGCTGGTGGCAGACAGCACTTTACATACTGGTCAAATGAAGCACTTGTTTCACCAGAAACAAGGAGCTCTGGTGATGTAGCTTGTAGGCAGCTGCACCGCTAGCTCAAAGGAAGTCCCTCCCTGGAGGTTCGAACTCACCAGCCACTCTGAGGGAGAAAGATGGGTATTCTTCTCCCATGTGATTTGCAGCCTCTGAAAACCCATTGGAGGGTCAGCTATGAGTCAGTTTCAACTTAGCTAAAATGTGGAAATGTGATGGAATGATGACTTGTTCAGAGAGAACTGTATAAATTACTTGGTAGAGAAGCGGACTTGGTCATCCTAGGAACATTAGTAGCACAGTGGGTAAGCACCCAGCTGGAGCAGTGATGGTTTGAAGGCCAGTGGTTTGAACCTACCAGCTGCTGCAGAAGAGAAGATGTGCAATCTACTTTCATAAAGAAACCCAAAAGAAGCAACCAAAGTGTACATCAACATATAGATAGAAAAACTATGCTACATCCACACAATGGAATATTATGCAGCTTTGAAAAACAATAAAATGGTAAAAAATTACATAGCATGGAGAAACCTTGAGGACATTATACTAAGTAAAATATCCTAGTCACAAAAGGATAAGTACTGCATAACAGCACTGTTACAAAATAGGACAGACATGGGAGAGTTGGAGAAAGATAATGAACACGGCATTAGAACAGATGAGGGAAGAACTTGCTGAAGGGAATATATTATTATGCATTATGATATGTATGAGAACAACCTGGACCAAGGGGTGCATAGTGGGGTGGGGTGGGGAAGGAGAAGGGAAGCAGGGGAGAAAATGTACAGCAATGAAGAAATAAAAGGGAAAAAAAACCCAAATAAGGCAGTTCTACTGCCATGTGGGGGTCACTGAAGGTGGAATGAATTAAGTAATAAAGGGCCTTTGGTCTTGACTAAAAGAAGTTTAATTAACACAGCATCTTAACTAGCCATCGCAGCAGCACCCCTGTGGTGCTGCAGGAAGGGGTTTAAAGATCAGGGCACCTCAGCATCAGTAGAGTCTTCTGTCTGGAAGGAGAGCATGGCTTCTCTGCTCCTTATCAGAAGATTTAGTGGTCTCTGGGTTCCCTTCCACCTCTACTCCCCACTCTATGCTGCATCATCTGTGTGGCCCTGGTTCTTAGAAGGAGATAGAGGTTTGTCCTATAAGCTGGAGCCTTGTCTACACCACCTTGTAGTCTGAAGTGACACACACACGATTACACGTGTTTATTTTCATGTATAGATTGAGAAATTCATCTCATGATGATCTCTCTTCCTCATGTTTTTCAATGATTGTCTCTAAGAATTTCACAGAGTCACCCTAACTTCTGACCACTATCTTCACAACAGGATAAAACACTAATCAGCCATGTGCCATCTCCATGCTCACTTGCAGATTGAACTATTTGTGAACTGTAAGGTTTCCTTTAGTTGATTTTGATAAGCAGATCACCAGACCTTTCTTCTTAGTCCATCTCAATCTGGAAGCTCCAGTGAAACCTTTCAGCATCATAGCAACATGCACGCCTTCACTGAAGGCGGGTGGTAGGTACACCGGAAATGCATTTACTAACTTTTGAACCCAAGACTACTGCATGAAAACCATGCAGTAGAATTCTACTACTGAACCATCATGCCTCCTAACTTATTTTTTTTATTTCACTTTTTTAAAAAAATACATCAGGTTTTAAGAGAGTTGTAGATATATTTGACAGAAACAATCATCTTGCAATGATATGACTATATTCTTACTATCCTTTTCTTTATCTCTAATGTTTTGCACATATATCCATCCTTAGGGTTGCACTTAACTCTCTACCATTTATAGATGTGAAAAGTAAGGTTCAGAGAGGTTAAATGATATATTTAAAGAAACATAGTTTGAGAACTAAAATGTGGCTAATTCAGACCATGGTTTTTCCAATCACTTGCTATACACCTGAGAGCTAGACAATGAATAAAGATGACAGAAGAATCAGTGACTTTGAGTTGTGGTTTTGGAGAATAGTACTGAATATCTCATAGACTACCAAAAGAATAAACAGACATATCTAGAAAAAATCGCAGCTAGATTGTTCCTTAAAGGCCAAGATGGCACTACAATCCCAGAGGCGTGCAGTTCGAATCCACCAGATGCTCTGCCGAGGAAGGAGGGACAGTCTCCTCCTGTACCAGTCAGATCTGATTTGACGATACACTCACACAAAAATAATAAAATAAAATAAAATAAAAAGTTATTAAAAAAAAAAGGCCAAGATGGCAAAGCTTCATCTCACATACTCTGGGCATGATTCTAGGGAGAAGCTATTCCTTGGAAAGAAAGTACACTCACACAAAAATAATAAAATTTAAAAAAAAGTTATAAAAAAAAAGGCCAAGATGGCAAAGCTTCATCTCACATACTCTGGGCATGATTCTAGGGAGAAGCTATTCCTTGGAAAGAAAGATCACGCTTGGAAAAAAGGAGGGACAGAGAAGGAGAGGAAGACCATTCAGCCAAGTACATTGGCACAGTCACTGCAGCAATGGGCTAGAGTGTGTCAGAGATTGTGAGGATAGCACAGGATAGGACAGGGTTCAGCTCTGTTGTTCATAGGGTGGCTATGAATCGTGTTCTACTCAATGGTTAGATGTAACAACAACAGTAGTTCTAAAGTCCAACCATTATATTGTAACTTCTGAGTTAGAGGATATTTTCTAAGTTGGAGCTATATGATTTTTCTCTTAGCATAGATATAAACAAAAGTAAAAGGAGGTGAGAGGTTGGTATTGAAGTCAGGTATGTATGTGTGTCTGTGTGTGTCTGTGTGTTTATGTGAAGAACTCAAGCAGATTTTATGAATGAAACAGAATTTGTTCTTCAATGACTTTTAGAGTTATTAATAAGAATATCTATTCTAAATCAACCTTAGTGCACAGCAAGTAGAATGCTGCATCTTCAATTGAGAGCTTACAACTTGCTATATTACACTCTTGTCAACTCATTGTTTTATGTTAACAGCAAAGGTATTGGGAGGAATCAGGACAGGATTGTATACACACTATATTTGTCAATTGGGTCCCATGGGCAAGTTGCCTGTAGAGACACATTGTTCCATAAAGCAAGGGAGTGGTGACCAACACACAATAAGGTGAAATGCTACAAAGCATCTTTTGAAAGAGAGGAATGGTCCCTAGCATGTCTACACCAACTCTCACCCTGGATTGGCATTTCTGTTAATCATTTCAAATTACCAGTCACTAAAATGAGGGAAAGGGACTATGTGATTTGCCAAGAGTTATTGCCAGATGGAACCAGTAGATCCAGTTGACCAAGTCTAGACAGAACCCTGCAGGGCCCAGGGAACATTTTCTTGAGTTACAGTCCCAAAGTGCTTCCATAGCACAAGTGGTCTGCACTTGACTGCTAATTGCAAGGTTGGAAGCCCCAAACTACTCAGCAGTCACAGAACATTGGTGTTCTGTTCTGAAAACTCCTACAGTTGAAAACACTATGGAGCATCACAGTACTCAGAAAAGCATTGGACAGCCATGTGTCAGAATCATCCCAATGGGCATGTGTCCATGGTTCTCAAAAAGATGAACCCTTTAGTCAATGGCAAACGTTTTAGAGACAGGCTGGTCCTTGAGGAAAGGAGGTTTTGGCAGCTGAAGTGGGAGCCAGTGGAAGGAGGAGATGGAAAGCAGAGATCTCTTGGAACTTCACAAGCTGGTGCAGCATCCCCACACTAAATGCTGAGCACATAGACCCCTGTGCTGGGCCATATATCACACCCTCAGCAAGCGACTCCTGCTCATTATGATATGGATGAAAACAAATGAAAATAAAGAATAGCTAAACACTTACTTCAGAAGATCAAAGATGACAGCCTTCCATATGGATAATAGCTCAACATCAAGAAGATAGAAATCTTCACCACTGGACCAGCAGATAACATCATGATAGATAGAGGAAAAGATTGAGGTTGTCCACAATTTCATTTTGCCTGTATCCACAATCAACACCCTTGGCTCTTATTGTTGTTTTGCGCCATCAAATCGACTGTGACCCTTTTCCCATCTATCATGATGTCGTTACCCATTGGCCCAGTGGTAAATACCTTTGTTTTCTTGATGTTGAGATGTAATCCATTTTGAAGGCTGTAGTCCTTGATCTTCTACAGCAAGAGTTTCAAGTCCTCCTCTCTTTCAACAATCGCAGGTTGTTCAATCCAGATGCCACATTCCTCTTAACTGAATCCAGCTTTACAAATTATTTGCTCAGTCTGCAGATTGAATAGGTACAAAGAAAGAACACTTTTTAGTGAGAATCTCTAATTCAGAGATATTTGATGCAAATCTTTCTGTTCTTCATTCCAACACTATTGCTATAGTACTAGTGGCTTCCAACCAGAGACCAATTATATAAGTGAGAAGGAAAAATAAACAGTGTAGGTGAGGAATTCTCTTTGTGTGAATGTGTGTTTCCCAATTGTGACCTATAGTCCTCTCTCCCTCACTTCTGCAGCCTTCCACACCGATTCCTGCCAAGCATGCCTGCTCCCGGCACACCTCATGCAGCTTCTGTAGGCGGGACCTCTGTACACTAGAATCTCTTGACCAGCAGGTGGCTTCACTGTGACACTTCTTCCCTGTCCTTTTGTGAGGATTCTTCACTGGATTTCTGCTTGACACTAGCTCTCAGTGCAGAGCTGGGTAAGGAAGCATGAAATTGTTCCATGGTGGGGAAGAGATGACAAATTACAGGCTCTGGGGTAGCTGGAGGCCATATTGGAAGGCAAGTCAAACTACAGCTCTAGGCTTGTACAAAATAGTGCATCATCTGCTACCTGACCCTTGAGCTAGCAATCAAAAGAAAATGGGAATCTTTTCCCACCTTTAAGGAAAATTGCACAAGAGCCTGAGATCTCTGGCCTCATCCATGCATTAGGGATCCAGAGAACAGTTAGTGATGATTAGTCTCTAACAGGCAACAGAGCAAAATGCAATGAAAGTAAGTAAAAGTGTTCCAAAGTATGGTGACTCCACGTGGTCAGAGTAGCACTTTATGTTCCATAATGTTTTGAACGACTGATTTTGTTGGAAACAGACTTTCAGACCTTTTTTCTGAGGTAACTTCATATGGACTTGAATTCTCAGCCCTTTGAGTGGTAGTCAAGCATGTTAATAACTGTGCAGCATCCACTGCAGGGATTGTGAAACATCATGTCACATACTTTGGACATGTTGTTGGGGATGGGGTTCCAATCTTCAGAAAAAGTCATCATACTGGGCAAGGTAGAGGGTCAACAAATGAGACAAAGACCCTCAACAAGACAGGTTGACACAGTGACTTCAACCATGAGTGTGAGCATGGCAGAGATTGTGAGGATGGCGCAGGATAGGGCAAGGTCCAATCTGTCGATTGTAGGGTTGCTATGATTCTTAGAAGACTTGACAGCACCTAAAAATAACAACCCACAACATTCATTGCACCCAGCAGCTCCACAACACTGCATTCATTGTCTTTGAGTTAATTCTGACTCAACAACTTTCAACAACTTTCTTCTGGATTTCCATGCTGTAAATCTTTATAGGAGGAGATTGCATATTTTTCTCCCAGGCAAAAGAACTGCTGGATTTGAACTGCTGGAGACATTTGGTAATTTGATTAGCACTGCAGACATTAACTACACCACCAGAGCTCCTATTTACATCATGCAAGGACTCCCAAAATACAACTACCAGAAATGATAGACTTTTAATTGAGTCTGAAAAGTCAAATGGGATTTGGAGTAAAAAAAGTAGGATCTGTTGAAGTATGACAAAGTATCATCTTACATACACTGGGCGTGTTATTAGAAAGGGTATTCCTTCAAAAGGGACATCATCCTTGGAAATGTGGAGGGTCAGCAAAAGAGAGGAAGATCCTCAATCGGATGGATTGATGCAATGACTACAGCACTGGACTCTAGCATGTCAGAGTTGATGAGAAAGGCAAAGGATAGGACAGGGTTCAGATCTGTTATTCATAGTGCTATTATGAGGCATACTTGACATGAGGGCAGTTAACTAAAATGTTGAAGTATTAGAAAACAAAGTAAAGATGTTTGTTATTCTGTTGTGGGTTTAGGGACTCCCAGAAAATAGTAACAAATGCCACAACATGATGTTTAAGTAGTCCAAGCACAATGAAGAAAGAGGCTGTTTTGTGTATTGGACGTCATACTAGAATTTTTTTTTACACATTATAATCTTTAATGGATTAAAAGGAAAAAAATAACTCTCTTGATCCAGGAAAAAAACCAAACAATAAACCACCACATTAAGATCTATATATTCAACTATATGTTGGAGTGATTAAGAAAAAAATTAGTAAATTATATTTTATGGCTTTTCACAAGGTTCTAGAGCATGTCTCATGACACTTGATATCTGTAGTAGTGTTGTTGCTGTTGTGTGTCATCAAGTTGGAGCCGACCCATAGCTGACCCTCCAATGGGTTCTTGGAGGCAGTTAATCCTTGGAGCAGCTGGTGGACTGTGATACAGCTTCTTATCATTGGGCCACCAGAGCTCCCTAAAAGGGTCAATAGTTGAGGTATATATTCAAGTAAGGAAATCCTCTCATGAATACCTTACAATGAATGGGAAACAAAGCAACAAAATACTATGGGAATGGGGAAGATAAATAACTTGTCTCTGAGAGTGGAAAACAGAGTTATTATTGTTGTTATGTGCCGTCGAGTCGCTTGCGACTCATAGCGACCCTATGTACAACAGCCCTAAACCCTGCTCTATCCTGTGCAAATCGCACTGCCTCTGACACACCCATCCCAATTACCCCAGTCACTGAATCAATCCACCTCATAGAGGGTCTTCCCCTCCTACGCTGTCCCTCCACTCTCCCAAGCATGATGTCCCTCTCCAAGGACCTGTCCCTCTTTACAACATGTCCAAAGTATGTCAGACGAAGCCCCAGAATCCTTGCCTCCAAGAAGCAGCCTGGTTTAAAACTATCCAGGATGAATCTGTTTGTTTTCTTGGCAGTCCATGGTACATTCAATACTCTTCTCCAGCACCACAGCTCAAAGGTATCAATTCTCCTTCTATCCTCCTTAGTCATTGTCCAACTCTCTGTTGCATAACAAGTGATTGAAAAGACCATAGCCTGTATCAGACGCACCTTAGTCTCCAGAGTGACACCATTGCTCTTCAGTACCCTGGAGAGGTCCCTAATAGCAGACTTTCCCATCTCAATACATTTTTTTATTTCCTGGCTGCTGGTGCCAAGAGTGTTGACCATGGAGCCAAGCACAGAGTAGGTTGATTGAAAGCCAGAGTTTTGTTTTAACCTGGTTGCTTATCTAAACAAAACTCTTCGGTTCCTTAGAAGTAAGGCAAAACAGCTCTGGAGCACAGTCTATAAAAAAGTAATGTGCTTTAAAAAATTTAAGTGATCTATTTTATATTCTCCCTTTAATTTAAAATTCATTTTCTTCTTCATGAGATGCTAAAATTCTTTATTTCATATTTTCTCCTCTTCAGAGGGACCCTAAGTTATTCTGTCTACACCAGCAACATTTCTTTTAAAGAAAGAGAATGACCAAAGAGCAGGTAGCATATTCTGCAAACAGTGGATGATCCATCTTAAACTGAAGCTAAGCAGACATCTGAAGCCTGGGGCACTAGACTGAAGGCCATGGTAACAGTTCCAAGAAAAGGGTTGGGAAGGTATTATTGCTAGAAATAGGTGGGAGGAATGAATGAAGGAGAGATTCCCACAGTAGACTTGGCAGGACTTGACAACATATTGGACGTGAGCAACCAGAAAGAAGACAAAGCAGAACCATTCTTTGGGGGGGGTCCTAGAATGTAGCTCCTGAATAGATGTGTGATGGATGAATGGACAGTAACAGAAAGAATGGTGACATCTTTGCTAGAAATGTAGAAGACAGGAGAAACTTATTCAAACGTGAGTGTGACAGACATGAATTTCATTTTGGAGACGCTGGTCTGATGACTATAGGAAGACTGCTCGCAGAGGAAATAAAGCAATTAGTCAACTGTAATTAATGACATGAAACAAAATGAATGATTGAATTAGAACCTAGTATGACTAGAGCATTATGCTGAGTGAACTAACTCAGTCCCAAAAAGACAAATCCTGTATAAAATCATTATTGTAGGAGTATGAGGACCCAAGGTTGGGGGGATGGTGGAAATAGAGGGGTGAGGATGGGTGGGTTGGGTAGGGTGTTAATCATAGGGTTGCACAATTCGATGGGTGAATGGGGTGAAGGAAATGGGAAGGATCTTTTGTGAACAACAAAGTGTTCAAACTTTGTAAATATATCAGAATTTTAAAAAATTATTTATTTTAGAAAGAAACAAAAAATCACACCTGAGCCTTAAGAACAAATTCAGCTTGGGTAGCCAGCTTAAGAAACATCTTCATGGAAGTAATAATTGAAGTTATGGAAGCTGGCAGTTGTGTAGGAAGACTAGAAAGTGTCCATACTTAAAGGAGGGTATTAGAATGATCTCTTACTGTGGACATGCTAGTAAGAGAGCATATTCCTTGGAGATAGACATTGTGATTGCAAAGGTGGAGGGTCAGCCAAAGAGAGGAAGACCCTCAATGAGATGTATTGATCAATGTCTACAGCAATGAGTTCAAGGGTGTTAGAGATGGTAAGATTGGTGCAGCATAGGGCAGAGTTCAAATATTTTGTTCATAGGTTCACTGTAAGTTGTACCCAATCAAATGGCACACAACAACAATTGGAATGAGTGACATAGAAGGTAAAAATGAAATGTAGTGATATAAACATTGGTTTCTGAATTGGTGATTGTTTGGGAGCAGGGAAATCTAGTTGAGGTTTTTTCGTATCTCTTCATGAGAAACGAAGGCTTGGAATGGATCTAGTTACCGGAAGAATAAGGAAGAGAAGACTAGCAAAGTTGCCTCCTTCTGTACTGAGTGCTGTATGCATCAGCCTGAGCATCATTTTAGCAGAAGCTTAGAAAATTAAATTTTAAAGGGTGATCAAGGGATGGAGGGGCCCATGCAGAGCTGGAGCCATGTGGCTCTAAGTCTGGCTACCACTGGAAGGTCATGCACTGACCACGCAGGAGAGATGATTGAGATGGTGGGGAAGGTCATTCTGGAAACTGGTGAAAGAAAGACATATTGTTAGCCTTAGAAGACATTTTGAGTAGTGTAATCTCACAGATTTAAGAGCCTGGCCTAAGAATCAGACCAACGTTCCAATTCCAGGACAGATTTGTTTGCTCATTTGGCAGTCCATAGTATACTCAATACTCCTTCACACCAGCTACATGTAAAGTGTTCAATAGCTATCCAAATGAAGCACACAGATTCCAAAACATCTTCATTGTCACAGAAAGTGACAGGCTTACAGACAATTCACAGAATTTTTTTGTTGTTGTTGTCCATCTTTGTAAGGTTGTCAATTACTGAAAGTATACAAAACCTTAATCCAGTTAAATTCTGATTATGGTGACCTTATGTGCTCCATGGGGTTTAAATGACTAGGACATTTCAGAAGCAAAATACCAGATCTTTATTCCAAGATAAATCTGGGTGAGTTTGAACTGTCCGTCTTTCAGTAGGTATCCAAAGGCTTGGCCATCTGTACAACACTGGGGAACTCTAAATTCTCAGCAGAGTGTTGTCTCCCTGGAGTTGATGAACATTTGTTCTCATCCAAACCTGAAATGCTGACTGTAACTGCCTGTAAGGCTAAGCACCTCTGGCCAGGTTTCCCCTGACATGTCACAAGTTGCCAACTATCTCTCTTGAGTCTGACAGTGGGGGAAGTATTGTGGGTTCAGTGTTTTAGCAGGATAAAGTTACACTTCTGGGTTTAATTGAATACTCATAAGAAATAATTTTTATGTGGTTCAGTTGGGTAGCTATTGAACACTTAACATGTGGCTGGTGTGAAGGAGTATTGAGCATACCATGGACTGCCAAAAAGAACAAACAAATCTGTCCTGAAAGAAGTACAGCCAAAGTGCTCCTTAGAGGCAAGGATGGTGAAACTTGGTCTCGCTTAGTTTTGGATATATTTTCAAATGAAATCAGTCTTTGGAGAGGGACATCATGCTGGGAACGAAAGAGGGTCAATGAAAGAGACGAAAACTCTACAAGATGGGTTGACACAGTGATTACCACCACGGGCTTAGCAGGGCAGATACCATGAGGATGACACAGGATAGGACAGGGTTCAGACCTGTTGTTCATAGAGTTGTTAGGAATTCTAATCAACTTGATGACACTTAACAAGGTGAAATATTCTTGTGGTTAGTAACTATCATTCTGTACAGTACAGACTAGATTCTAGGACTGGTAGTTATTGTCTCCAAATGGTGCTAGAACTCTCCAGATGATTGCCTGGCTCTTCTTTGTTATCTGGCTGCACTGCTTTCTTTTAAGTAGATGTTTGACTATAGTGTGAGGCCGCTGGAGAGAGGCAGCAAAGTCCAGGGTAGTCTTTTAAAATTGAGATTCTGTGAGAGGAATATTACATGCAAGCAAAATATTGCTGAAATCATCCAAAAATACCTGGAACAGCATATTTACAGAGAAGTACCAGAAGTTCAAGCTGGGTTTGGGGGGGGAGGAAGACACCAGGGATGTCATTGCTGATGTCTGATGGCTCTTGGCTGAGAGCAGAGAATGCCAGAAGAATGTCTATTTATACTGCTCTGCTCCTTTTAAACACTATATGGTTTTAACTTACAAAGCTTGTATATATTGTTTTTCCCGCTGGATCTTTCCCATTTCCTTTACTCACCGCTGTGTGGACCACAACAAACTATGGCTAACATTGAACAGAATCAGAATCTCGGAACACTTTGTCTCGGAACAATTGTGCTCATGTGAAATCAATACCTAGACCAAAAATCTGTTGTGCCAAATGAACAAGAGAACCCTGTATGGTTTAAAATTAGGAAAACTGTGTGTTGGGGTTATATCCTTTCCCCATGCCTATTCAAAATGTATGCTGAGCAAGTAATCTTTTTCTATGAAGAAGAATGAGGCATAAGGATTGAAGGAAGACTCATCAACAACCTGAGATACATAGATGACACAACCTTACTTGCTGAAAGTGAGGAGGACCTGAAACACTTCCTGCAGAGGATCAAAGAGTACAACTTCAATATGGAGTACATCTGTACATCGCAACATCAAGAAAACAAAAGCCCTTACGACTGGGCCAATAGACAACAACATGGTAGATGGAGAAAGGATTGAAACTACCAATGATTCAATCTTGGATTGTAAATCAACACTCTTGATACTAGCAGTCAGACTATCAGGAGATGTATTGATTTGGGTAAGGCCACTGTCAGGGGTCTCTCCAAAATACTAAAGAGCAGTGATGTCAGTTTGAAGACTAAGGTGGGCCTGATTCAGGGCATAGTCTTCTCAATCACCTGTTATGCATCAGAGAGCTGGACAATGAATAAGGATGACAGAAAGAGAATTGATGCCTTTGAATTGTAGTGTTAGAGAAGAGTATTGACTATTCTGTGCACTGCCAGAAGAATAAACAGATATGTCTCGGAAAATGTGCAACCAGTGCACTCTTTGGAAACAAGTATGGCAAAGCTTCTTCTCTCATACTTTGGATATATTGCTAGGAGAAACCATTCCTTGTAAAAGGGATGGTCAGCGAAAGAGAGGAAGACCTTCGCTGAGGTAGATTGGCACAATGATGGTGTCAATAAGCTCAAATGTATCAGAGATGATGAGGATGACACAAGATCATACAGGCTTCAAGTCTGTTGTTTACTGAGTTTTTAGGAGTTGTACTCAACTCAACAGCACTCAATAAGAACAAACATAATTTGAGTAAAATTTTTTCATGGTTTTCCAGTACTATAGTACATGTTGTTGTTGTTATGTGCCGTCGAGTCATTTGCGACTCATAGCGACCCTATGCACAACAGCCCTAAACCCTGCTCTATCCTGCGCCAACTGCACTGCCTCTGACACACCCATCCCAATTACCCCAGTCACCAAATCAATCCATCTCATAGAGGGTCTTCCCCTCCTGTGCTGTCCCTCCACCCTCCCAAGCATGATGTCCCTTTCCAGGGACCCGTCCTTCCTGGCAACATGTCCAAAGTATGTCAGATGAAGCCCCAGAATACTTGCCTCCAAGGAGTAGCTTGGTTTAATCCTCTCCAGAATGAATCTGTTTGTTTTCCTTGCAGTCCAGGCTACATTCAATACTCTTCTCCAGCACCACAGTTCAAAGGCATCAACTCTCCTTCTGTCCTCCCTAGTCATTGTCCAACTCTCTGATGCATAACAAGCGATTGCAAAGACCATGGCCTGTATC
>NW_006399812.1:2600251-2617992 GCF_000299155.1 Elephantulus edwardii | reverse complement strand
ATGCATCCTGTCTCCATACCTTTTCAACATGTATGCAGAGCAGATTATCCGAGAGGCTGGGCTCTATGAGGAGAATTGTGGCATCAGGATTGGGGGAAGATCTATTAACAATCTGCGTTATGCAAATGACACAACCCTGCTTTCTGAAACTGAGGAGGACCTCATGCACTTGCTGCAGAGGGTCAAGGACTGCAGCCTTCAGTATGGACTATAGTACATAGCCTGACCCATTCTAGGTGGATGTCTTGGGACCTTAGGTGTCTCATCCCACAGAAATAGAGTTGAGAAGAGAAGGACCAACAAAAATCACTCCTATGTGAATCCAAGTTCATGCCATGCATCCACACTCCTATATATGCAATTTATAGTGGAATAAAGATATATGATAGGCTTTTTTCAATGATGTGCCTGGTTTATTTCACTATTACCATAGACTAACAAATGCCATTTTTATCTTGGCAGCTTCATAGTCCATTGTATGGTTGTATCACAATTTATTTAACTAGTTCTTTTTGGTAAGTACTTGGATATTAAAAGAATATTTTTAATACAGTAGATACACTGCATTGGACTCTTTCCAATAAGTTCTTTTTGTAGAACAAGCAATTATTTTGGCACTGAATACTTATCCTTTGATTTTGCACATATGATTTTATGTTAACATATCAAACTTTCTTGAAGAGAATTCACCTATAAACAATGAAGCTACCTGGATAGACAATGAGTAGTTAAGAAGATTTCAGGTAATAATTCTGTTGGGTCATTATAAATCAGACTCAAGTCAACAGCTGTTGACTGTTTCATTTTGTATTCTTGTCTTGTCTGTCTATCATCTATCTATCCATCCATCTATGCTCCCATTCACCCAACTACCCAACTATCTATTATCTGTCATTTATATCTAGTTATCTATCAAACCAAACCAAACCCATGAATGGCAAACTGATTCCAAGTCATGGTGACCCCTGACACACACTGGTTTCAAAGGCTGTAAATCTTTTTTTTTTCTTTTCTTTTTTTAAGGCTGTAAATCTTAAAGGGAGAAGACTGGGCACCTTCCTGCCCAACCCCTAACCCTCAAGGAACTGCTTACAAATTCAAACTGCTGACCTTTTAGTTTCCTGCCAAGTTTATAACATGCTACACCATTTGAGAGTTATATATAAAATGAAAAGATTCTGGTAAAGGTAGAATTTCAGCTATCCTGTCACATGACTCGATGGCACATAACAACAACAATCATTTGGAGAAAAGCACTCTGGTGGCTTACTGCCTTCCCTGCTGGGCTTCTGATCAGAAGATTGCCAGTTAGAACTCACCAGCAGTCTGCTCCAGGTAGCCTGTATAAAGCTCAGTGGAGGGGTCATTTAGAGTTGGAATTGGCCTCATGGCAGTGGGTTTGGCTTGTGTTCTTTTTGAATCCAAGGCTTTTTATAAGATCTCTCTTGGTCCTGCCTGCTCGTAGGCTGAAGGGAAATCTTCTGCCCAAGCAGAGGTGCCTTTGTCACCGAGTAGTGCCTTCCTGGGCCTCTGCAGCTATGACATCCTCCAAGCACAAGAGGAAGCAGCAGGCACGACTGTCAAAACAAGGCCAGGATCTGCCTGCGGAAAAATCCGGCTGCGGTGGCTCAGCGCTGCCAAGTGAAATATCAACTAGGAGATGTCGTTGGCATGCAATTTAAAGAATAACTTGACTAACACTGGAGGTTATTTAGAAAAATACCTTGGGTCACGTGCTTTCCAGAATGTTATGTGCTCGAAATGAATCATCCCTACGCAGCCTCAAGAAGATTTAATTACAATCCCACCCAATGTTGTTGCTGCTTTTAAAATGTGACCTTCTTTTCTGGTTGCTATTCAAATTTAGCAAAATATCAACTTGCTTTTTATCTCTCTCTCTTTTTTTGAAACCTAGGAAAAATCTTTCTATAACTGCAGCTTCAGGCAGGAGGAAGGGATGAGCTCATGGAGAGAAGCCTTCCAGAAGAGTGATGGCAAGAGAACATGTTTGATACCTGGGAAAACATCACCTACCCGTAAATGCTATAAAAGAATGTCTCCCAACAACTACACTCATCTTGGAGGCAAAGACAGGCATCTCAGATGACACAAACAGAATAAATTCTGAGTAGCCTGGCAGGATTTTGCCCTCCATTCACACTTCAGGTAAGAGTCGATGTGTTCACACCCACTGCAGGGTTTGTCAGGAACATGATTTGGAAACGCTTTACCAACTGCCAGTGAGTCAATTCTGACTCATGGTGACCCTCCATTGAGCTTTCTAGGCTGCGAGTTTGGAAAAAGAAAATCTGTATGGAACCATGTTTCTGTCAGTGGTGAGGGATGTGGAAAAGGACTATGATGATGGCTGAGCATGATGAAAGGATGTGGCACTGAATTATACACGCAGAAATTGTTGAAATGGCAAATGCTTTGTTACATCTATTTTGCCACCATAAAAAAATACATAAATGCTCTTTGAGAGGGGGAAAACCCACAAAAAACATGACTGCCTGCTCACTATCCTGATGCTTCTGCTCTGGTCTCATAGTCAGGTGGGGTCAGGTGGGCTGTGGAGTCAGACACGCCTGCACTCATGTCTCAGCTCTGCCCTTGGCCGGCTTGGGCACTCCAGCAAGCTCTCTGAATCTTGGTTTCCTGATCAGTTGTTGTTATTGCTGATAGGTGCCCTTGAATTGATTCGGATTCGTCATAAGTTTATGCAATGGAAAAACACCCTGCCTGATCCGGTGCCATCTTCAAGTCTCTGCTTACGCGCGTTGTTATAGTCATTGTGTCAATCCATTTATTTCATCGAGGTACTTCTCTTTCATGGACTCACCATTTTTCCAAGTAAGATGTCCTTTTCGAGGGACAGCTTATGATAAGAAACTGTTCTGCCAACACAAAAGTTAGTGGTTCAAATCCAAAGGAAGAAAGATGGACAGTCCCCTCCTGTGCAGATAACTGTTTCTGAAAACCCACTGGAGGGTCTGCGATGGGACCGTCTGACATGATAGTACATAACAACAAAGCCCAAAGGTTGTGGGTCTAAGTCTCACCATCCTTATTTCTGAGCAGCACCCTTGCTTTACTTCTTCTAACAGAAATTTGTTTGTTCTTTTGGCAGTCCATTGTATACACAATATTTTTTTTTGCCACTATCATACTTCAAAGGCATTAATTCTTATCTTTTGTTGTTAGGTGTCAGCAAGTCTCATACAACTCACAATGACTTTATGACTTATGAGATCTGAACCCCGTCCTATCCCGCACCATCCTTATCATCCCCAACACACTGGAGCCCACTGCCACGGTCACTGTATCAATTCATCTCGCCCAGAGTTCCTTTCTTTGGCTGACCCTCTACCTGTCCAAGTATGAGTCCCTTTCTAACTAATTGCCTTTCCTAACAATATCCTCAAAGTCTAGGAGGCCATTCAACTTTCACATGCATATGAAGTCATTGAAAACACCATGGATTGAGTCAGGTGCCCCTTAGTCTTTAAAGTCTCAGCTTTGTTCTTTAGCATTTGGGCTCTATGAGGAGAAATGCGGGGTCAAGATTGGTGGAAGATCTATCAACAATCTGCGATATGCAAATGACACAGCCTGCTTGTTGAAACTGGAGGAGGACCTGAAGCACCTGCTGCAGAGGGTCAAAGATTGCAGCTTCCAATATGGATTGAGGCATAATGTCAAGAAGACAAAGATTCTCACCATTGGGCCAATTGGCAGCATCAGGATATATGGTGAAGAGATTGAGATTGTTCACAGCTTTAGTTTGCTTGGCTCCACAGTTAACACTCTTGGCACCAGTAGCCAGGAAATTAAAAAAGGTATTGCCATGGGGAAAGTCTGCTGTTAGGGACCTCTCCAAAGTACTGAAGAGCAATGGTGTCTCTCTGGAGACTAAGTTGCATCTGATACAGGCCATGGTCTTTGTGATCACTTGTCATGCATCAGAGTGTTGGATAATGACTAGGAGGATAGAAGGAAAATTGATGCCTTTGAACTTTGGTGCTGGAGAAGAGTATTGAGGGTATCATGGGCTGCTAGGAAAACAAACAGATTCATCCTGGAAAGGGTTAAACTGGGTGGCTCCTTGGAGGCAAGGATTCTGAGGCTCCGTCTAAGATACTTTGGACATGTTGTAAGGAGGGACAGGTCCTTGGAGAGGGACTTCATGTTTGTTATGGTGGAGGGACAGTGCAGGAGGGGAAGACCCTCTATGAGGTGGATTGATTCAGTGACTGGGGTAATTGGGATGGGTGTATCGGAGATGGTGTGATTGGCACAGGGCAGAGCAGAGTTTAGGGCTGTTGTACATAGGATCGCTATGAGTCGCAAGCAACTTGACAGCACATAACAACAACAACAACAATATATATATCTCCTTGACAGAAGATTTGCCATATTTACTGGTTAACTGAGGAGAATCAGCAAGAGAACGCAACTCACAGATTGTTCTTAAAAGTCAGCAAGATAGTGGACACTCCTACCACAGATTCAAAGAGCAAAAACAAACAGAACAAGCTTATTGTCATTGAGTCTGTTCTAATCCATCATGACCCTCTACTGGATTTCCAAGACTGTATATGTCAAAGGGAGGAGGCTGTCTATCTTTCTCCACAGCAGCTACTGGTAAATTCTAACCTCTAGAGATGTGTAACCTTTGTGTTAGCCATGCACCTTGCTACGTGCTACAATGCCAGAGCCAGAAGTTAAAATATAGAAGTCACTTATAACCATGATACTTAAATCAGAGCCTAACAAGTCCAGACACTAGGCAAAAGAAAGTTTTCCAGGAAAAAAAATGACAGTGCATAGCATTTCAGGCATATAGAATGCTTTTTATTTTGTGGTTTTATCACCTTAATAGCTTTGTATTCCTTTTTCTTCAACCCACCAAAAAGACAAGAAAAAAAGACTGCCAGCACCCTATGGATGAAACAACTGAAGCTTAGACGAAATTCATCACCACATTCCTAGTGCTGAAGAGAAGACCTGATCTGGAGGAGGTGCAAATGTGTGATCGAAGAACATGTAGGCAAACCCAGGGGATGTGCTGACCATGTGGATGTGGATGTTGAGAGAAACATCAAGAATAAAATACTGGCACCAAGTCTATAAGCTCCTCAAGGACAAGAATTTCTTCTTTTGAATGAATTCAGTCTTCATAGCTCCTAGTGTTGATCTGGCAAAAAGTAGATGATCAATAACTATCTTTTCTTCCATTAAATATGCCTCCAAATGCCTTGGCTAGGCTACTCTGAGTTTTCTTTTGTGATAGCCACTTCACATTTTAAAAGTTGTAGATCATAATAGTTTTATTCAGTATTTGTCCTTATGAGACTAAATTAGTTCACTCTACATAATGCTCTCCAATCTTTCCCAAGTTATATAGTGTTTTTCAATATAGTTATTCCTGAGTGCTGCATAGTATTCCATTGTGTGAAAGTACCACAATTTCTCAATCCATTCAGTGGTGGTTGGACCATTACTGTATAGGATAACTAGTAAATATGATAAAAATAAAATCATAAAATAGTATAAGATAACTAGTAAAACATGTATGAGACCCAAAGGTGGAATAAGTGGGAATGGAGGGTGATGGGTTGTTGTTGATGGCTGTCGAGTTGAGTATGACCCATAGCAACCCTATGAGCCAAAGGCCTGAAGCCTTTCAATAACTATCATTGTTACTCCAGGTTCATAGTTTCCAGAAGCATGTGGTTTAGGAAGTGGATGCCACTCCTGCTTCCAAACCTGTCTTAAACTGGGATCTCCACCAAACACTTTCTACCGTGGGCAGCCATTATGGCATTTGACCCCCAATGACACAAAGTTCAGCTTCACAGCAAACCTAGATTACCTCAGTACAGCAAATCAAATTGAAAGAAGAGTGCTTAGAAGGCTGTTCCTCCAAAATAATAACACTAGGCTCTCAGGTCAAGAGCGAGAGTGAGAGAGAGAGAAGAGAGAGAGAAACAAAAGATGACTGTAGCGATCATCATTTCTCGCAGTTCATAGACTTTTCAGAGGCATGTGGTTTAGGAAGTGGATGCCAAGCCTGCTTCCCAACCGGAATCAATCTGGGAGCTCCCCTCAACACTGCTGATGATGGGTAGCCAATTATGGTGTTTGACACACCTATGGCGCAGTTGTCCATCATCAGAGCAACTCTAATTTACTTCAGTAGAGCAGGTACCACTTAAAAGAATGTTCATCCCAAAAGATGGGTAGGGGTGAAATAACAAAATTACACAATTTCCTGGGTGGAGGGAGAAGATAAAAGAAAGGGGAAAGCTTTGCAGGAACCTGAAAAGACAGGGTAATTGTGGGTATAGTCCAACGGTGATTACTTTTATAAAATGTAATGCATGGGCATGATTGTATGAAATACAATGGGAAAAAAAGTTAGAACTTGCCCAAAATAATTGGCTACCATGGTTAATTTCTAAATTAAGTACCTATTAGTCTGTGCATATGATTTAGTGATGGAGCCTTCACTAAGCTTACTACGTACCGAAGTCAGCTCCTAAGCAAATTCACTATTCCCTCAGAGTGTGAGTTTTCTGCTCTTCAAGCCAAAGTTAATAGCACCTGTTGCCTATGGGATTTGTGATATTTAGAGGAAAAGCTTCTGGCATGTGATAGTTTCACAATGTCAGTTATTTCTAATGTTACTCAGCTTGTTTTGTAGTTTCTGGTAGCTAAATTGTTTCTTCTGAAGGTTAAGTAAACTCAATAAAAAGTTGGACATGATTTTTCTCTTATTTTTGTAACATCATTAGATTTGGTGAACGAGTGACCCCAAAGAATCTCATTAACAAATCTCAGTCACATTAATAAATTGATAGCTATTTTGGAAGAGTTAAATCATAACTCAGAGAATAAGCCCTGGATTGATGTACATGGTGACTTTTCTATGGCGGGAAGAGACAAAGAAAAAGGAGTGAGACCAGATGTTAAACTCTGAGAGCACTACATCTTATCTAGTTTTACAAGTTGTTGTCCATTTGATGCCATAGAGACAGAACTGAAAAGAGTATAATGCTCAATGCAAGCTATTTTTTTTAAACAAGTATTCATACTACTGATGATTGCCATTGAGTTGGAGCAGACTTGTAGCTGACCCTTCAGCGGGTTTGCAGAAGCTTTAAATCACACAGGAGGAGATTGCCCGTATTTTTCTCATGGAATAAACTAGTGGATTCTAAATGCCTGCCTTTGGTTTGGCAGAACAACTCCTCATGCACTAGGCCACCAGAGCTCCTTTTCTTTTGATACTTAAGTTATTCTTTGGTTTTAAGAAGACTCCAGTGGAAGCCCAAAATCTCTGTAAATGTTTATGAAAATTAATAAAATATAATTATAGAAAAAAAAAAGAAGACTCCAGTGGATATTTTCAGTTTAAAGTTTAAATATTATCTCAGGTCAATAGTTTCTACAGTCCACCCAGCCCCAGAATATCTGGGTTCAGTGAGAATTTTTTTAAATTTTATTTTATTCATTTTAATAAACATTTATAGAGATTTTGGATTTCCATTCATTCATTGTTGCACTTTTCTCACTGCCCAACCCTCCCTTGCCAGTTTGCTCTTCTCTTTGAAAAGTACAGTAAAAATTTCTTCATTGGTACACAATCCCCCTGCCGCCCCCCTCCGCCCCAAGTACACTCCACTATGCAACCTTAATTCTGGACTCTTGTGATAATCATAATACCCTATCATATATCGCTTTTAAATTGTTCTCTCCCTCATCTATTTCAATGTAGTATATACATAATTTATCCAGTTTTTTTCAGTCTTACTCCAACCCTGATGTCAATCCCATTCCATAACAGTGGCACTGTGCAGTTTCACTTCAGCAAGACCTAGCTAGGATGAAGGAGCAAGTCATGAGAAAATGTGGGGGACCTAGACTTTCCAGAAGAGCAAATAGTGCATCCAAAGACTCTGTGGTGGGAAATAACTTGGTGGAGTTACCTTGCTGAAGGCAGTTGTATAGAGAAAAGTAGGGATAGTGCCAAATGTTGTGCTGTAGTTATTGCTGTTAGGTATCATTGAGTTGGCTTTGACTCAGGGCAATCCTTCACACAACAGGACGAAAACCTCCTGCTCAACCCTATGCCATCCTCATACTCTCTGCAGTACTTACAGTTCTTTGCTGCAGTCACAGCATCAATCCATCTCATTGAGGAGATGCATCCTCTTCACTGATTTTTCCAAGCACGATGTACTTTCCCAAGGATTGCCCTCCATGATGGCATGCCTAAAATCTCTGAGATGAAGTTTTAGAGTCCTTAGAGTGCCTCTAAAGAGCACTCTGGGTGCACTTCTTTCAAGATTTGCTTGTTCTTTTGGCATTCCACAGTAAATTCAATATTCTTCACCAACAACACAATTTAAAGGTGTCAATTTTTCTTCAGTCTTCCTTATTCATTGTTTAACTTTCAGATGCATACGAAGCAACTGAAAACACCAGCGCCATTAGGACATAGTTTTATTCATGAATTTTAATCTAAATTTATTCTGATCTCATGAACAGAAGAGTGATCTGCTCTGTTGTGTGTTTTTAAAAGACCTTCTAGCTGTGTGTGGAGAATTAAGCAAGGGTGATGAGGCTTTGGTTCATGTACTTTGAGCATGTAATCAAGATGTGTTCGTTCCTAAGGAACATCATGTTTGAAAAAGTAGACAGAAAAAAGAGGAGGATCCTCAAAGAGTGGATTGACATAGCGAGTTGAAAAATGGGTTTAAACACAGCAGAAACTCTGAGGGTGGTGCAGCATCAGGCAGAGTTTTGGTCTACTGTATATAGGGCCACTATGAATCAGAATCCACTTAACAGCACCTATCAACAGCAGCATTCAGGCCAGCAGGGAAAATGGAAGCCTACTTGCAAAAGAAGCAGACACAATGTGGAGATGGCCAAGTCTGACTTCTACCGGCATCATAAAGGGGAACTTTCACCATCAATATTATCCATAGAGGTAAACAGCTGCTAGATCAGACATGCCCCTCCCCCCATTGTCCTTCACCCATTTCTATCAATAACTGGGTTGTATATTCATTGTTGACTCACAGACCTTACTCACAGTTGTGGTACCAAGAGTGAGGTTTGTTAAGGAAATAGGTTAGGGAGTGTGAGAGGCAAACAATATCTCATCTTATAAGTCCAGGTTTAGTTCAGGAGTCCCAAGCCAGATTAACAGAAAAACACACTCCCTTAATTATTAAAAGTCCTAGTTTCAATTCAGTAGTTAAATTCAAATCATTCAGCAAGGTTTGCCTCAGAGCAAATAACTCAATTTCTCCTTCAGTCATTCAGGAATAATAGCAAAACCTTTAATTGTGGCTCCTCTGGTTACACCTTGCCACAGTTTCTCCACAGCAATGCCACAGTTTCCCCATTACCAGGGTATCGTCACCAGGGTCTTGATCTCACCGAGGTTTCACTCTCACCCGAGTCTTGCTCCAGTCTCCCTCAAGTCTTGCTGCTCAGTGTGGGAAGCTCTCTCTCTCTTATCATAGTCAAACAGTTGTTGATGATTTGCATGACCATGTGTCAGCAGCTAAAGTAGCTAGAGACAAGAGGGGCTTAGCATAATGGCTAGAAAAGCCAACTTTTAAGCTAAGACCTCCAAGTAGGTCGATACAGTGGTTTTAAGCACAGAAGAGAGTATGAGGATGATGCAGGATCAAATAGAGTTTTGATCAACTGTATATAGGGCTACTATGAATCAGAATTCACATAACAGCACTGATCAACAGAAATACTCAGGCCAGCAGTGCAGACGGAAGCCTATTTGCGGTAGGATGAAGAGAGAAGCCCTCCAGCAAGGAAGGGATCTTGTGATGACTGCACACACACAAAGACAACAGGTTCACTAAGGATATTCTATGACAGCACCCTGACAACCTAGCTGGCCATTTTCAGGTCAAAGGAAGTGGTGACCTTTGCTCCCTGTCTTGATTTGTTTGAAGTTATTCTTGAGTGTATATGAAGCTAGGAAGGCTGAGAACCATGTGGAGCTACAGTACCCAGAACACTCTGGGGAGCCTGGCCACCAGGCGTGTAGCTTCATGGATCCACAGCACCCAGACATATGCCAGTGAGTCTGGAGGCTTGGAGCACAATCTTTGCTGGAGAGCCACCGGATTATGAACAGGAGTGGCTGGAACCTGAGCCATCATACTAAGGGTTAGTTAAGGGCCTCACTTGGGAAGTGTGGAAGAGCAATGCTGAACTACCAAACTTAGCTGTCGATTTTTGTATTGAGGAAGCATCTCTGCATGTTGCTGCTGCTAATTATATCTTTGCTTGTCTGTCACCTGTTCTTTTGAGTATAGTACTTCTCTGTCAGATGCTGTACTAAAGGGAAGCTCCCAAATTAAGACAGACCAGGAAGAAGGATTGGCCATACACTTCTGAAATAACAAGCCCTTGAAAATCCTATGAACAAAAGATGAGATGATTTGACACAGGAACTGTGACGATGGAGTTCAGATGTGTTAGAGGCGGTTAGGTTGGCTGAGGATACAGCAAGGTTCAGAGTCCTTGTTCATAGGGTCACTATGAGTTGTGGTTGACTTGATGGCACATAACAGCAACCTCAACAGCAACAGGGATCTCTAGTGAGCTAGAGGTAAGGAACTGTACTGCTAATCAAACAACACATTAAAATCCACCAGCAGCTCTGTGGGAGAAAGAGGTGAAATCTCCAACATGATTTACAGCCTCTGAAAACCCACTAGAGGGTCAGCTATGAGTTGGTTATAATTCAATGTCATATAATAACAGCATCAACAGTAAAGGCAACAGGATGTTCACCAGGACCCCTTGTGGCGAAGTGATTAAAATAGCTGGTTGCTCACTAAAGATTGGAGTCTCTAACCCAGCAGTTATTCTGTGGGAGAAAGATGTCACAGTCTACTTCTGTAAAGATTTATAACCTCAGAAACCATATGGGGAAGTTCAGTGCTGTCCCATATGGGTTAAAGTTGACACAGTGGCAATGGGTTTGATATTGAGTTGAAGGTATCCATATTTTGTATCATCCTAACCAGCACAATTCTGAGCATGAGGAAGCCTTTATGAATTAATGTTCAAGATCAGTATGAAAAATAATGCTATAACAGTCAAACCAGATGTGTGACCACCCATGTTTGGGAGGTAAGAGTGGAGTAACTTTGGAGGTGCTAAGTAGGGCAAGGGAGGGGCTTGTGTTCATCTGCAACAAAAGAGGCTGAACGTAGACATTGGCTGTATTGATGAGAGAGAAGCCTAGAAGTCCAGCAGGGTAGTAAGGAAGTTCCCTTAAATGGAGAGGGAAAGGAGAAGGTGGTGCGTTGAACTCCAGATGAGCCATGCAGGTCCCAATAGCCTCTCCTAAGGGACTTGGAATCTTGGTGAATTTATACCTAGAGTCACTGCCCAAGACTGTGTCCAGAGGCTTTGCCTACTCTCCCCACACTCCATCTCCTGCCAAGGCCTCCACCACCTGAACCTATCTGGGAGGCGACTGGTGAGGAGCCTAGCAACCAGCCTGCAGAGCCCAGACTCTTTGCTACAGAGAGGAGTGTAAATGCAGGTTTGGATCTGAGGGCAACTGGACTCATGTACGGCACATAGTAGAGGATCTACTTTAGGTAAGAAATAGCAGAAAGAAGAAAGGTGTCAATATTACTAGAAGGTATCTGAATAAATGGAGGCTTGTTTCCTGAGGTGGGGAGATAGGATAGGAGCCAGGTTGGAGGGCTGGTTACAACTGGCCCATATTTTATTTATGAAGATAGCCATATGCTCTGTGCTGTTCTCTCGAAGTCGTATTTCACAATAAGAAAAGAAAGGAAGAAAGTGTTCAGATTTAGTGGATTGAGCATTACATTTTCTTCCTTTGCGCTCCTCCAGGTCAGGAAGAAGAAAAGTTGTCCAACCTCAGCTGTCCTATCTTGGCAAAAAGTGGTTCTGAGATTTTTACTCTGGCTGTGGTTCTGGGAGTTGGGGCTGGGGCGATGAGTAAGGGTAGAGGCCTTGGCACACAACTGTGAGCTGCAAAACAAAAGGACAAAATGAGACAAAAAGAACTGACATAAAGGAAAAGTCAGAAGCATCAGAGTCAGAAGGACCTATGAACACTAAAATGAGTGAAAGGAAGCAGGCAGGCTGGGGCCAGCTAGAACTGGGAGGATTCATCATATGGAGTGAACCCTGGGCAGATGCAACCTGGCATGGTACTGCCGTCAGGGTCAGAGAGCTGCCTGGGGTCAGGTGGCTCTCCCTTGCTGGAAGGATTTTCAGAAATTATTCCCTTGGTTCTCTCCTTGAAGCAGAATGAATCACAGCAGAACGAGTCTTCCTGGAAAGGTGTCTTAAGTTAAGCAACAGACAATAACTCCTTCACCGGTTTTACGAAAGAATTTAAGGCATTCTATTTCAAATTGTTTAGCATTGTTTTCTTATCTTTCCAACTAAAATGAAATCTGTATTTTTTTATAGTATCTAAGTCAATGCAAAATATATTTATGTGAGAAGAGTACTGAATATCCCATGAATGACCAAAAGAACATAGAGATCTGTGTTGAAGGAAGCACAAACAGGGTGCTTCTTGGAGTCAAGGATGGTGGAATTTCATCTCACATACTTTGAGCATGTTGTCAGGAAGGTCCAGTCCTTGGAAAAGGACATAGTGCAGGGAAGGGTGAGAGGACAGAGAAATAAAGACCCCCAACAAGATAGACTGACACTGTAACAGGAGCTCAAGCATATCAGAAATGGTGACTATGGTGCAGGACAGGTAAAGCTTCCAATCTCCTGTTCACAGGGTCGCTCTGAGCTGCAGTTAACTTGATAGCATCTAACAACAACAACTTAGGATGATGACATTGGCCCATGAGAGAAATGAAGCTCCTAGACCAACAAAATATGCTTTGCTTGGGGAACAGGTGTGTCTATGTGGGATACTCTTTTCTTATCCCCCAAATGTAAGCTATTTATATTCTGAAATGTGAGTTTCTAAAGAAATGTATCATTGTTATAGCTTGCATAATTTCAGCTATTCCATGAAACTATTTCTACTCCCCAGAAATTTCTAAACCGTGTTTTAAGACCTCTAAGCAAGGTGGTTGTTATTGCTGTTGTTGTTGTGTGCCGTCAAGTTGGGGCCAATCCACAGCTGACCCCCCAGAGGGTTTTCAGAGGCAGTAAATCACACAGGAGGAGATTGTCCCTTTTTTCTGCAGAGCAGGTGGTGGATCCGAACCATGTATCTTTGGGATTGCAGCATAGCTTTTTAGGTGGAGTCTGCAAACTGTGTACCCTCTCTTCATCAGTTGTGCATTGATGTCATGGAAATTTCTTCATGTGGCCTCTTTGTTCTCAGGCTGTGTAATGGATAACAAAGTTGTTGTTGAATACTGTAGAGTTGGAACTGACATAGCTGACCCTCCAGTGGGTTAATCACCTGGGAAGAGATTGTCCTTCTTTCTCTTTGAAGCAGCTGGTGGATTCAAACGGTGTGCCTTCAGGATTACAGTGCAGTTTCTCATCATTAGGTCACCAGAGCTCCCTGGAGAGCAAAGAGGGATTGACTGTTGCTTGTTTTATCTCTTAAAGGTTGTAAATGTTGCTTTTCAAGCCTTGAAACTCTTTTCTCCCCAAGACTGTGACTGCGGCATTGCAACCATGGCAGCATCAGCGTTCATCAAAAGGAACGTGCAGAGGTGGCTTGGGAACCTGCCATATGGTACACTACCCTTTAGCAGGCTCTGGGCTAAGGTGGTGCCAACACCGGAGAATTACAGCCTTGAGGAGAGCAGGGTTAGAAACAGACACTCAGACACACACCCACACCCCACACTACCCCACCACTCAATCCAATTTCCACCTGTTATGTTATTGTTTTATTCTATCGAGTCAGAACCAACTCATAGCTGATCCTCCAGAGGGTTTTCAGAGGCCGAAAACTGCATGGGAGGAGATTGCCCATATGACTCCTGAGGCGCAGCTGGTGGATTTGAAATGTCTGCCTTTGGGTTGGCAGCACAAGTCCTTACCACTAGGCCGCCAATGCGGCCCAGGTTTCCATCTAGTCGGCTCCAGCTCATGGTGACAACACACGTGTCAGAGCAGAACTGGGCTGCATGGGGTTTCCAGTGTCTGAAACACATTCACAGGGCTGGTCTCTGGACCTTTCTTTTGAGGTATCCTGCCAACGGCTCAGCAGTCAAGTGTAATGACTGTCCTCATCACTCCACGAAAGATTAAATTTTCCGGAAGACAGGAAAGCACTGTCAGTGTTAAAGGAAGAGAGTGTGATAGGTAGTTGAGAGGAGAGTGAGACTGCCGGCGAGGTCAGGCCATCTGGGAAGGACGGTTCAGCATGGCAGAAGGAAACAGCAGGAGGTGTTGTCTGGGCCCTTTGGCAGGAGGTGAGGCAGGGGAATGGTGACGAGAATGCTGGAAAGTTACAGTCTCCTTGTCGAGTCAGAACAGGTTTTCAGAGGCTGTAAATTGTGTAGGAGGAGATTGCTCACTTTTCTCCCACAGAGCGGCTGGTGGATTCAAACCACCTCCCTTTAGATTGGCAGTACAACTCCTTATCCACTAGGCCACCAAAGCTCCCTAGAAAGGTTAAGGAAGATAAATGCAAGGTTGGAGAATGTCCTATGTCAGGCTGAAGAACTTGAACTTTTACCTGAGATAGTGGTTACTGACTTTTAGATTTCAAAAACCACTGGGTTTTTTGGTTTGTTTTTGTTTTTATTTTTAAGGGTAGGGATAAGGTAGGATGCTAGGAGAACAAACACGTTAATCCTGGAAAGGGTGAAGCCAGGCTGCTCCTTGGAGACAAGGATTCTGAAGCTGACATAATTTGGACTTGTTGCAAGGAGGGATCAGTCCTTGGAGAGGGATGTCATGCTTGGAAGGGTGGAGGGACAGCACAGGAGAGGAAGATCCTTGATGAGATGGATTGATTCAGTAACTAGGGTAACAGGGGTAGGTGTGTTGGAGACAATGAGATTGACACAGGATAGAGCAGGGTTTAGGGCTATTGTACATAGGGTCATTATGAGTCACAGGCAACTCTATGGCCCATGACAACCACAGTAACAAGGTAGGATGGAATGGAAGTAAGTTGCCAACTGTATGCTGTCAAGAAATCACACACATACATACACACAATGCAACTTTTACCAGTTTCACTCTGCTTTCACAAATAAAAAAAGATATTTTAACACCCTTTAGAAAAAACTAGAACTAAATGCCAAAATAAAAGACAATGCTACTGAGAAAGAACAGCTGGGAACCTTCCACCAGGGGTTTACCAAGGACTGAGAGCATCAGCACAGACAAGCATGATACACAACGCAGCACTGATATGGGGGGCAGTTTGTGGAAGAATAGAGGAACCTTTGTGAGGGCCACAGCCTGGAGAAGGTGAGGGAGTAGGGGGCCAGTACGTGATAAGCCTGAGTCAGACAGGATTTGAAAATGATATTTTTGGATTTGGGACAAAGTGCATTGATACCGCCCTTATAGAAACAAACAGCTCATCCTTTCTCCTCAAACAACAAATCCAAGCAATTGGCTGTAACTCTGCCTTTCTTGCCCTATCCATCTCTGCCACCTTTCCTTCTGGGAGTATATCCGAGTCCCTGCTGCTTGAACTGCTGTGTTCTCCTCCTTGCGACCCTTCTCTTCCCAAGCCTTGGCTCGCTGGATCAGTTAACACATTTAACTAGAAAGAACTGTCCAATGAACTTAATGTGAAAGGCTGGATTTGATTTATAAAATTCTTTTCACAGGAATTTGGAGTTAGGTCTTGCTAGAGGTAGGCTTATAAGGGATTAAAAAAAATGACTGCGTACAGAGTGAGAAAGCGTGGACAGAAGTAGAAAGGTCAAGAAAAATATATGCTTTGGTGCTGCCTCTGCAAGGAGGACTTTTTTGTTTAGGATACAGTGCAAATATATTTTACAATTTGAGATTGTTTTACCAAGTGGTTTAGAGTTTGAACTCAGAGTTGAATATGTCTGAGTTTAAATACAAATACTTAAATACAAACTCTGACATATGAACTTGTGTGCCCTCCAATAAGGCTCTAATTACTCTCGTAGTTAGTCTCTTTAATTGTATGTTGTTATTGTTGTCATCCTCAGGTCTTGTCAAGTTGAGTACCACCCATATAGACCCTATGAATAACAGATCTGAACCCTGTCCTATCCTGTGCCATCCTCACACTTCCGGACACATTGGGGCCCATTGTAGCAGTCACTCTGTCAATCCATCTGGTTGAGGGTCTTCCTCTCTCTCTCTCCAACCCTTTATCTTTCCAAGCATGATGTCCTTCTCCAAAGAATTTCTCATTTTGACTGACTTTCAGTCTGGGCTCTATCTCTGATATGATCTGTGTTCCTCTGCTGTTCACAGGGTTTTCAGAAGACCACTATTTAAGAAGTGGATGATCAATCCTGCTTTTTAATCTGTCTTAGTCTGGGAGCTCTACAAAAACCTAGCTTTCAGGATCACAGCCACCCACAAGCTGTCTCAGTAAAACAAACTGACTGGTAAGTGCTGTACTAACTAGAACAATATATTCCACAAATAAAATAAACTGACATTTTAGTATTGTAACTCTAATATCAAATCAGAAATATGAATATTGTGTTACTGGATCCAGTTGAAGCATATATAGATGTTGCAAGATGTGTTCCTGGGAGGATGTTGAAGTGTTCTGGCTGACATTCTGGGATAACATTCCTTAAGTAGATATTAAGGTCACATGAAAGTCTCAGCTGAATCCTTGTTGCTAGTGCTTTACACAAGGCAGAGGGCCAAATGACTGTTGATCAGAAAGGCCTGACTCCTGGGTTCCAACTCCTTTAAATAAGAGACTCTCAGAGCCCAACTGACTATTAACCAAAAACCCCTGCCTTAAAAAAATATAAATAAATAAGAAAGAAAAGGGGTGGGGAGAGCGCTAATGGTCCCAATTGCTTTAAATAAGAGGAGTAATATTGCTAAGAATGGTTGGTTGCCAACCAAAATGTTTGCAGTTAGAATCCTCTTCCAGATGCGTCAGCAGACAAGCCTAGTAATGTACTTTTAAAAACTAGCCACTGAAAACTGTGTGGAGCACATTTCCGGTCTGACACACTTGAGGATGGCAATTAGTTTTTAATATTATCAATTTCACTAATTACTGTAAGAGCTCAGTGAGACTTTGCCTGTATGGGGCTCAGCACAAAGTACATGAAAGGCATCCCAAGGTGCTACAAAAGGTTATGCATATTATTGAAAGATTTTGCTCCACTCAGGAACACCTTGGAAGACAGACTTGGCACCTTTCTTTTGAATCCCAGTGCAATAGTTCCATTTTAATACACATGGGGTTATCAGGTGTCAGAATCAACCCAATGGCAAACAATGACAAGAGCATAAAAGCGTGGTTGTTATTCAGGCTCCATTGACCCAAATGACAGAGTTAGTTGAACTATGCTGTGGGTTTTGCTAGGACATGGTCTTTACAGGAGTGCATTGCCAGATCCCTCTGCTTCATTGCTGCTGATTAAATTTGAATCAACTTTTTTCAGTTAGCATTCTAGTTTTAACCATTATGCCTCTGAGGCTCCTTGTAAAAACAGTAAATGGTTGTTGTTGTTGTTATGTGCCGTCGAGTCGCCTGCGACTCATAGCGACCCTATGTACAACAGCCCTAAACTCCGCTCTGT
>NW_006399812.1:2588595-2599096 GCF_000299155.1 Elephantulus edwardii | reverse complement strand
TTCAGTAAAATCTTGCTTGCATGTGAAATCAGTGAAATTGTTCTGTAGTTTCCACATTCGGTTGGGCCGCCTTTCTTTGGGATAGGAACAAATATCGATCTCTTCCAGTAAATGGTATTAAGCTTTTATCATAACTTCTCCATTCTTGAGCTCCTTCCATGTGGTCATCTTTTCCTAATCACAGGCAGCCAAAACATGGGTGCAATAGGTGATCTTTTTCCTCTTTAAAGAGATTCTTACAGTGAAAAGATATCCCTCTACTGTTTCTGCTTCCAGGGTCCTGATACTCACCTCAGCTGTCTGTGATCAATGCATGCAATTATCAGAATCAACTCAAAGCTTGCTCTCCAGTGGGCTTGAGAAGCTGTAAATTGAAGGGAGGAGATTACCCATCTTTCTCCCTCGGAGCTGCTAGTGGATTCCAACTGCCTGCCTTTGAGTTATCACTCAACCACCAGAGTGCCCTTTCTTCTTCAGAGCATCCAGAGCTCTGTTTACAAGTTGCACTGCAGTTAGAACACTTCCATAAAATTCCATACAGTCCCTTAAGCAGATTATATCACTTCTCTGAGAATCTCATTATTCCTAAAAGATGATAAGATATTACTGAAGTTTCTTTGCTCTCATGCTAAGTATTTCTTTTTGGACCACTGGAAGTTTATTCATTCTTGCAATGCTTTTTAATGTGCATGAAAAGTGCCCCTGCTCTCTTTAACATTTAGAAATTAGAGGTCTTAAGAAATAAGACTGCCCACCACGGACCAATCACACCACAGCCTTCTAGAGCCACTGGGCCTCCCAGAGTCCTCCGCCTCCCAAGTTAGAGGAACCAATGTCCTCCATTTTTCAAAGCATCTCCACACTGCAAAGATGAACTTTTCTATTAAAGCAGTGATGAAAATGACATTTCATTCTATCACAGGCTTTATGCACATTTTAATGATAGAACTTTTAAATGTATCCATTGAAATGACTCGGGGGATTTGGAGAAGTGCCTTTTTCTCTGCTTATTATGTTCTTATTAGAGCTCACGCTCTCAGATCTCTTTGTCAGAGCACTGATGCACCCATCTTTGCATTATAAAATTGCATGACACCATTTGATGGCCAGAAACATAATATTTCAGGTTTTAAATGAATGATGGTACTTCATGGTATTTTTCTAGTGCTGCCTTCTGATTAGGATGGACTGGCCATTTTCTCTCTTCTGGATTGCTGCATCAGTCTTTTAGCAGACCTCTCTACCATCTGTCTTTTCACTCCTTCCACTTATTATTTACTCTGAAGAAAGGATGAACTTTCAAAACACAGGCTCAATGCTCATCTCAAGAACTATTATAGGCTTCTCTCTGCCTAGTGTAAATTCTAGGCTTCTTTTTCCCTCAACATTTTTGATTGTGATTTGAGTGAAAGTTCTCAAACTGGGGGGTTTTCCCACAATCAATTATTCCTGCGTATTTTGTTACCTCAGGGATCTCCAGAGTGATGATGTCAGTGTAGAGACTAAGGTGCACCTGACCCAGATCCATGGTCTTTGCAATTACTTGCAATGCATTAGAGAACTGGACAATGATTAAGGATGTTAGAAGTACTAAGGCCTTTCGGTGGTAGTGCTGGAGAAGAGTATTGAACATACATAACCAGGACTGCCAAGAGAATGATCAGGTCTGTCCAGGAGAGAGTGACACCAAGTTGCTTCTTGGAGGCAAGGATTTTGGAGTTGCATCTGACATACATTAAGCATGTCTCCGGGAGGGACCATTCCTTGGAGAAGAACATCATGCTTGGAAGGGTTGAGGGACAGCACAGGAGAAGAAGATCCTGGATGAAATGGATTTACATAGTGACTGGGGTAATGGGGGCCGGCGAGTTGGAGGCAGTGAAATTGTCTCAGGATAGGACAGGGTTAAGAGCTGTTGCACATAAGGCCACTATGAGTCGCAGGTGACTCAATGGCACATAACAACATTAATTAAAATATCTGCAATATCCAATTGCCCATTCACTCTTCATTGTCCTTCCTGTCACTCATTCTATAGGTATTGGCTGTCTGTCCATTGTATTTCCTACTCCTTCCATTCTCCTCCCTGCTAACCATGTTGTTTTGTTGTTAGGTGCTGTGAAGTCGAGTATGGCCTATAGTGATCCTATGAACAACAGATCTGAAGGCACTAAAACCAATTGCAGTGGTCACTATATCAGTCAATTGTCACTGTATCACAGAATTGTGCAACCTGGTTGAGGGTCTTCTTTGCTTTTGCCTGCTAGGCATGCTTGGTGGATTATCTCTATGTAAAATATTCTGTATTTTTTTAATAACAGTGGCCTTATACAGTGCTTATCTTTTTGTGGCTGGCTTAATATCCTCTAGACCTATCCACATTACATAGTGTTTCACAAATTCTTCATTGTTTTTCTATATTGCATAGAACTTTATTGAGTGAATGTACCAAAATACTTATATCCATCTGTTTGCTCATGGGTTGGTTCCATCTGTTAGTGATTGTGACTAAGGTGACAGTAAACTTAGCACATCTTGGAAATCCCCTAGAGCTCTATCCCTGTCTAGTTCTTCTCCTCGCTTCTCCCTTCCCCGGGTGGCTTCACTCTTACCTGCCTCCATTCTAAAGCACGCCTGGAATGTTCTTCCTACTCTGCTTGTCTCCCAGCTCAAATCTTTCCCAACATCTCAACTCTGCTGTCAACTTCTTCCCCTTTGCTTCTGTGCAGGTTGTTCATCCTTCTCTTCGCAGCATCCACGTGACGGGGCTGTAGGCCTGGGGACAGGTGCTTGGCATAGTGTCTGAGCAGGGATGCAGGAAAACCCAAGAAAAAATTGCTAAGAAAAACAAATATTGTCTATAGTTCCTTTTTGCCTTTTCTTTCTTATTGACAAAATTGATATTATTTCTATCTCAATTATTTTATACCTTTATTGAAAAATAATTTACGTATTATATAATTCCCCCACTTAAGGCATACAATTAACTTATTTTTAGCATATTCATAGAATTGTGCAACCATAAGCACAATTTCATTTTAGAACATTTTCTTCTCTCTCTTACACACTCGTGTACACACACACTCTCGTTTGCAATCTCTCCCCATCCTCCCTCTCCTCAGTCCTAAGCAAGCACTAATTTACTTATTCTTTCAACAGGTTTCACATACCCTTGACATTTCATGTAAATGGAATAATTCAATATGTGATCTTTTGTGTTTGACTTTTTTCATTAAGCACAATGTTTTCAGGATTTGTATACCTAAGATATTAGACACAAAAATGGACACATTTAAAGATTGAGAGACTGAGACCCTTTCAGATCTTAACTAGTCAGGTACACAGCTTCATATGTGTGTAACCAAATTCCATTGAGTCAATTCTAACTTACAGTGATGCTGGTGGACAGTGTAGAACCATCAGTCTTTTGGCTTTGTTATTTATTATTAAGTGTCATTGAGTCAAGCACAACTCATAGCTTTTTTTCATAGGGTCTATGAACAAAAAGATCTGAATCCTGTTCTATTCTGAGCCATAGTCACACTTCCTGACACACAAAAGCCCATTGCAGCAGTTATCGTATTAATCCACCTGGTTGAGGATCATCCTCTCCTTTGCCAACCCTCCACCCTTCCCAACATCATGTCCTTCTCCAAGAAATAGCACTTTCTAGCAACATATCCAAAGTATGTGATGCAAAGCCTCATCATTCTTGCCTCCAAAGAGCACCATGGCTGCACCCTCTTCAAGACCTATCTGTTTGTTCTCTTGGCCGTCCATGGGATATTCAATGCTCTTCTTCAACATCATAGCTCTAAGGTGTCAATTCTTTTTCTGTAATCCTTATTCATTATCTATCTGTGACTAAGACTATGGCCTGAATCAGATGCACCTTGGTCCTCAAACTGACATGACTACTCCTCAATAATTTAGAAATGTCCCTAATTGCAGATTTTCTCAATGTAGTACGCCTCCCTATTTCCTGATTGCTTGTATCGAGGTGTTAACTGTGGATCCAAACAAGATGAAGTTCTTGACAGTCTCAATCTCCTCTCCATCCATCATGATACTGCTCATTGGTCCAGTGGTAAGAATCTTTGTTTTCTTGATATTGAGAAACATTCCATACTGAAGACTGCATTCCTTGATCTTCTGCAACAAGTGCTTCAAGTCCTCCTCACTTTCAGCAAGCAAGGTCGTGTCGTCTACATAATGCAGGGTATTGATGAGACTCCCTCCAATCCTGATGCCACACTCCTCGTCATAGAGTCCAGCTTCTTGGATAATTTGCTCAGCATACAGATTGAATAGATATGGAGAGAGAATACAGCCCTGGTTCACTCCCTTCCCAATTCCAAACCATGCATCAATTTGTGGTTAGCAGCATAACATTTAACCCACTGCCCAGTTCTCCATAGTCTTGAGAGCCTTTCAAAGCACTCCCTATAAATATTGTTATCCAAGTTTTTCTTTTAGCTTCTAAGCCAGGCTCTGGCTTGTCCAAGGGCTAGAAAAGCCTCATGCAACTGCAACACAAAACACTTGCTACTGATTATTTCCCTTTTTTAGTAAGAAAAATTTGTATTTTGAATCAGCTAGCTGGACATAGTATAGATAATCCCAATGTTGTTGGCAACATCCAAAGCATCATAGTCAGGAGCAAGTTAAACATAGGCCTCTTCTCTCCATCAGGCCAAATTGAGGTGTTGACCTTGGCCACATCAACATTATAGAGCTTCTTTACAGCTTGTTTGATTTGGTGTTTATTGGCCTTGAACATCCACAATGAACACAAGTGTGTTGTTACCTTCTTTCTTCTTAGGAGGGAGTACTCTGGTAGATGCAGGCCTGCTTATTTTCCACCATGATCATTGTCAGTCTTCTGGATCTCAAGGCTGCTGCCCAGCTGGGGAGAGGAGGAGTCAGGAGTAGATCAAGTTCCGATGGCACAGACTGAGCTGTTCGTGTCAAGGTAACAGTATTTCCTGAAGATGTGCTTTGCAGATTGTTGTAAATCTTTGGTGACAATTTTTGCTGGTGTTTTAGTTGCATTTATGGAGGAAAGATTTATGGCATCTGTCATTCCAGATGTATTGCTTCCTTATTATTTGCCTTTACGTGGCTGTTTCTTCAGCAAGCAGTGAGCTTCTTGAAGGCTGGCGCAATTTCTAACACATGATTTTATCTTCCCTTCTGGTGCTTTTCTGTATCAGGTGCTCAATGAATGTTAGGTAAAATAGAGGGGGAACATTTCTAAGATGTATAGATCTGTGTACAACCTACATACAGTTACCTCACAAAGAGAACAAAAAGAATGGAAGCAGCAATAAAAAAAACAGGACAATTTTATCTTAAAAATTTTGTCTTATTTTCACTAGTGGATCTTCTATTGTACATAGAGTTTTTGAAGGCTTGTTATTTCAGAACTGAATGGCCAATCCATCTTCCTAGGCAGTCTTAATCTGAATGCTCAGCTTTTGAAAATATCTGACAGAAAATCACTTTACAGAAAGGAGCAGATGAAAGACATTTCCCTGCTAAAGAAGTAACTAATAAATTCAGTGTCGCTCCATCCCCACCCCTACCCTTTGCACATGTGGAGAAGGACAATCATGCTTGGAAGGGTGGAGGGACAGCACAGCAGAGGAAGACCCTGGATAAGAGGGACTGACACAGTAACTCAGGTAATGGGAGTAGGTGTGTTGGAGTCAGTGAGACTGGCTCAGGATAGAGCAGCCTTGGGAGCTATCACACATACGGTCTCTTTGAGTCACAGGTCACTCAACAGCATATAACAGTGGATCTTAGCTCCCTCACATGAGTTTTTATTTTCTTAGTTTTCTTCTCTTATTCCCATGCAATACGTAATGTATATCTTGCCCAGATAGTTAACTGCAATACGCATAATGTCTGATCATCCATTCATTTAAAATTTATTTTCCCTTTAGCTGTTCCAATACAGGACTCATTATCCTTTCTTTTCCTGCTCTCCCCATCACCCTCACCATGTAATCATCCTATTTTTATAACAGTGTTCTTACACAGTATTTGAACTTCTATGACTGAGTTGATAACGTCCTGTAGACTCATCCATTTTGTGTAGCGTTTCACAAGTTCTTCAATGCTGCATAATGCTTCATTGTGTAAATGTACCACAGTTTCTCTATCCAATTGTTTGTTGAAGGGTGTTTGGTTGCCTCCCTCCATCACCTTGCTATTGTGAATAATGATGCAATAAACATGAGTATATCTATCTCCAGTAATTAATCAAATGATATCTCTATTTTCAGCATTTTGAGGAAAGGTCAGACTGGCTTCCATAGTAGTTATACCATTTTACGTTCCCACTAGCAGTGCATGAGAGCACCAAATTCTCTGCACCCTTGTCAACATTTGTTGTTTTCTGTCTTCTTGAACTTTGCTATTGTTGCTACGGTGTGATAATATCTCAATGTTTGATTTACATCTCTCTAACAGCTTTTGAGGGAAGTCTGGTGGCCTAGTGCTAAGGAGTCGCACTGACATCTTCAGAGTTTTGTTGAGGATTTTTGTTTGGGTTTGGATTTTTGTGTTTGTTTGTTTGTTTGTTTGTTTGTTTTTTAATGGAGTTTATGTTGTCTCTTGCTTTTGGTGATGGTGTTATTGTAGCTTTTCCACCTCCTATCTTCTTGTATGTATGCAATAACCAGTGAGATATCTGTGTTGTATTATCTGTTCATTTTCCGTTCAATGCTGTTGGTTGAAGGCGGTAGTGGTTGGTGGTAGCTGATGTCTAAAGCTGGACAGGAAGAGTATGTGGTGAAACTTGCTCTAACGAACATGTGGATACTGTAATCTGGTGTGTCATTGGATCAGTGATGAGGGTAATGCAGAAACAGGCAATTTACCAGAGGGACTGGTAAGTTGCCTCTCCCTGATGCACATACAGGAAGAGATTTTTTTTGTATCTCTGCTCACTGGGTCACTGAATTTCTGAATCCCTGACTCTCTGGATAAGATGTTCTCTGTTATACAGAGTTTTTGTTCTGTTTAGTGATTCCCTGTGTTATTATACCTTTGCGGTTGGGGGGAGGGGTTGTCTCTTGTGGGCCAATGGCAAAGAGCTGCACTACAGATCCAAAAGCAGGCACTTCAAATCCGCCAATCTCTTCCCACGGGATTTACAGCCTCTGAGAACCCATCAAAGGCCAATAATGAGTCAGTTACAGCCCAAAGGCACACAATAACAATACCATGTCTTTAATTTTTTCACCTAGGACCTGAGGTGAGTGTTCACATCTATTGGGCTGAAGTAGAATGTGGTCAGTTGGAAAGTGGTACTGCAAGGTAGGCTCTCAGGGGCTTACCACACTGCTGATCATCTGACTGTGTGCTGGCAGTGTGTGTGGCCTGGGCTTGTGCGTCACCCTGATAGCCTCTGCTCATGTCCATGGATCAGGGGTTGGGCTTAGTGTGACATTCCCCAAGGGAAACCCTTAGGCAAAACTTTTGTATTGTTATGGAGCTCCTCTTTCTATTTTATGCAATTCCTCATTCTCTGTGCATGCACTAGTCTTAGGCACCAAGTTCAAAATGGCTTTGTTGATGCCCCCAACTCTTGTCAGCAAGGAGTCTTCTTCCCAGGCTCAAGATGGCATTGACCTTCTCACTATGGGGGAAGAGCCTTACTAAGGGTCATTTCCAGTCACTTGTCTTTTATCCTTTCTGGTGAAACTGGGCAGCCAGTTGTCTATGGGCAGCAGGAGATGAAGTGTTCTCTGTGGTGGTGGTTCACCAATACTACTTAAATTAATTCAGAGAATATAAAAACAAAAACATTACCAGATTCATTCTATGAAGGAAGTATAACTGTGATTCCAGTCAGGCAAGGACATAGACCAATATCCCTCATGAACATAGATGCAAAAATCCTTCCCCAAACCCTAGCCAATAGAAGCAAACAACATATCAAAAGAATAATTCATCATAATCAAGTAGGACTCATAACATGGACAAATCTAGAGGACATTGTTGTCAGGTGCCATTGAGTTGAGTATGACTCATAGTGACCTCGTGAACAGATCTGAACCTGTCTTACCTTGCACCATTCTTATCAATCCTGACACTCTTAACACATTGTTGAAGTCAATGCATGAATCTATCTCTCTGAGAGTCTTCCTCACACCTCTGACCTTTCCAAGCATGATGTCCCTTTCCAAAGAATTTTTTCTCCAAACAACGTGCCCAAGAGAACTCTCATGGCCTAGTGTTAAGGAGCTACACTGCCAACTTGAAGGTACTTCAGTCATGGGAACTGTTGGCCCCCTGTTTTTCATGCTCTCTGCTCTATATCATTCCTGGCTGTTTGTCTCTTTATTATAAATTTATTCTATTCTTTGGGACCCTTGGTCTGCAACATTCTGGTGCCCGAACAGGGACAAGGTGGTGGTTTTTCTTTGGATAAGGTGGCGGTTTCTCTTTCTTTCTCCTTTTCAAGCAGACACCAGGAACTGAAAGGGAATTCGCTCAGGGTAAGTGAAACTTTCGGGAAAATTAAAAACAGGGCCATGAGAGACTCTTCACTCCTTGGAAATTAAGGATAGAATTAGAAAAAATTTTTCATGAGGATTCTCTCACCTCTTAAAGGGCAAATTTAAGGGAAGAAAAAGTTTTCATGGGGACTATACCCCACCCTCTGAAAACGTATTAAAAATTCAGAGGTAGAATTGATAGAGTCATGGGGGACGCCCCATCCTCTCAAGCTCAATATATTTCTTTTGTAAAGAATTACTTAAGAGTTCAGGGGTAAAAGTAAGAGAAAAGTAATTTTTGCAGTTGTTTCAGTATGTATAGTGACATTACAGGTTAAAGCCAGTAGGTAGAGCATAGTCAAACTTTAAAACTTGGTATAATGTTATGAGAGATTTACAAATAGCACATAAAGAACAAATTCCTACTGAATTTTAGCCAGTATGGATTTTAACAGGAATAGTAACTGTTTGTATAGATTGTTTTAAGTTTGTTATTGTTGTTTGTTGTCTTACTAGGTTTAATGTAATAATAGTACTTTGAGCTCATACAATTTGATAATTTCAGTGAAATATGAAAAGTAAGAGACTGAAGCTAACTTAAGAGAAAAATCTTGATTTGGAAGATGAAGTAAGCAAAGAATAAGTTCTAAAAATTGATAAATTTTAAAACTGCAGCTGAAAAAATTTTAACATGGATAAAAATCTCTGAATTAGTAAAAACTTTTTAAAAATAGACTGCATTTGAAAGATGGCTAGTTTTTCTTTCTTTTTGGTAGTCCAGAATGCCTACAATAAAGAGACAACCAATCTTTCACAGCTGCATAGATAGATAAACTAGAAGTTTAGAAGCAGATAAAAGAGAAAATGCAACTTAGTTCTCAGAGTGGATATAAAGAGAAAAGTTATACCCTCTATTGACTACCTGTGAAATCCAAAAGGTTAGACTTTCTTAAATGCTAAGAGACAAAGCTGTTTTAAAAAGAACTTTAAATTTGTCCCAAACTTAATGTTACAATTGTGGAAATTAGGACATTTGAAAAGAGACTGTCAGAAAGAAAGAAGGGAGAGTAAAAATTCCAGGCTTTCAGGGCTTTGTAGAAAATGTGGAAAAGGATATCATTGGACTAATGAATGTAGATCTTTATTCGATAAACAAGGTGTTAAGACTGGGTCGGGAAACTTCCAAGGGGGCCTGTCAGCTCGGGGCCCGACAACAAACAATGCGAGCTGCCAGCAGTATCTCACTGTGAGCAAAGACAGTATGTCTCAGACTTGTTTCATGCCACCTTGGGAAGTGCATCATTAGCTATAGCTCATAAGATAAGATTACTCTTGTACCAGAATTGGGAGTTTATAAGATACCTACTAATATTTTTGGACACATTCCAGAAAATAGTGTTGGATTAATTATCGGAAGAAGTAGTTTAACCAGTAAGGGTATCTTTGTTCATCTGGGAATTATTGATTCTGATTATGAAGGAGAAATAAGTATAATGGTATCTACTAGACAGCCTCAGAATCTACAAAAAGGTCAAAGAATTGCTCAGTTATTGTTGCTACCATATATTAAGCAAAAGGCTGCTCCTATAAAGAGACAAGGAGGTTTTGGCAGTACAGGATGAAATCTATATTGGAATACCATTATTAATGATGAAAGACCACAAATGATTGTTACCATTGAAGGACATAAATTACAAGGCTTGGTTGATACTGGGGCTGACGTTTCAATTGTGGCTACTCATCATTGGCCTCCAAACTAGTATTAAAAGATGCCGACTATTTCAACTCCAGCAAAAAATATGATGTTAAATATGAACAATATCCCAGGAAAAGGGTTAGGAAAAAGGAAACAAGGAGTTGCTAGTTTTCAAGAACCTAAATTTAATCAATCACAGAAAGGATTAGGATATCCAAATTTATAATGAGGGCCACTGTTCCTCATTATGCTCTTCCCTTAACTTGGCTAACAAAAAACCCAATTTGGGTGGAGC
>NW_006399812.1:2564183-2587305 GCF_000299155.1 Elephantulus edwardii | reverse complement strand
AAGCTGATCCTCAAGGAATGCTGCTTTATTGGAAGTGTTTTTTGTGAATTTATTTTGTTTTCTCATATTTGCTTTCTTATATTTGTTTGATTATATATAAAGGATTAAGAGACAAGCAAGAATGAATCCTGAAGAAGAAAAATTATACTCATCTTGACGATCACAAAATTATGATTTAAACAAAAGAGGGGGAAATGAGGGAAGCTGAATATAAAAATTAATAATAGTAGACCAAATATGTTGTATCAGGAAATGAGGGAGGCTTAATACAAGCTGAAGGTCACCTTGTGACACTAGGGCATTCCTTAGGAGTCAACATTGTTCTTAGTTTTTATCAAATGAACCCCTCCCTCTTGAGATTAGCATAAAGAGGAACTTGGTCTTATCTGTAAAAGATTTCACCATTATCCTTTGTTTTGTACTTCCTTGTTTTTGTGTATAAATACTCAGAGAAGCATGGTTCGGTGCCTTCGGTCATGGGAACTGTTGGCCCCCTGTTTTTCATGCTCTCTGCTCTATATATATAAAAAAAATAACTAATATAAAGACATGAGTAACGACAAAATGAGCACCTAACAAGCTGGTACAGGACATACATTAAGGAATGAATAGGGAAGGGGGCAGGGAAAGAGGGAAGAGAGGGGACAAATTTGTACAAATGACTGAATGAAAAGCCAATTTCTTTTTAAACTTCATTCAAATCACAATTTAAAAAGGAAACAAAAAAGATGGGCTCCGTTGGGAAAACCGACTATTAAGGACCCCTCCAAAATGCTAATGAGTAAGGATATTTATTAGCTTAAAGGTTAAGTTGGACCTGATTGTGTCTTTTAATTTTCATATTTTCTTTTATGTCTTACGCATCTGAAAGTTGGATAATTAATAAGGAAGACCAGAGTTGGAAAATCTAAACGGACAAACTCGCAGCATTTTTTAAGCTGAAGGAACTGAAGAACAAATTCAAGTCTTGAGTTGCAATATTTAAGGATGCTGTGGGTAGAATGTTAAATGACCTAGGAAGCATCAAAAGAAGACAGAGTCACTGTACAAAAAAAGAATTGGCTGACACAGAAGAATTTCACGAAACAACTGCCTGTGGTGATGAAGGGGGAAGTTCAAGTGGCCCTGAAGGAATTGGCAAAAAACAAGGCTCTAGGAACTGATAGCATACCAATTAACATATTTCAACAAACATATGTTGCCCTGGATGCTCTCACCAGGTTTTGTCAAGAAATCCAGAGGACAACTACCTTGTCAACTGACTGGAACAAATCTATATTTATTCCTATTCTAAAAAAAGAGGTGTTCCAATAGAGTGTGGAAAATATTGAATAATATCATTAATATCACATGCAAGCAAGATCCTATTAAACATTATCCAAAAATGACTGGAACAGTACATCAATAGAAAACTGCTAGATGTGCAGGCTGGGTTTAGAAGAGACTGTGGCACTGGTGACATTATTGCCGATGTTAGATGGATCTTAGCTAAAAGCAAAAAGTACCATAGGAATGTCTATCTGTGTTTTGTTGACTAGGCAAAGGGATTTGACTGTGTGGATCACAATAAATTATGGCTAACACTGAGAAGAATGGGAATCTCAAAACACTTGACTGTGCTTATGTGAAACCTATACATGAACTAGGAGGCAGCTGTCAGAACAAAGCAAGGAAACACTGCATGGTTCAAAATCAGGAAAGATGTACACCAGGAATGTATCTTATCTTCATATCCTTTTCTTTTTAATGATTAATAAAAGATTTATTTAAGCAATAATACATATAGTCATCACTGTCAAACTTAATATGAGATGTTAAATGTATGACCCAATTTTCCTTCTTGGGTAAATTTTCCAATTTCTGTCACTTTTGAAAACATAATACCAGAAGAAGAGAGGCCCAATGCCAAACACAGCTCCTATGAGTAAGAACTTGGGAGTGGGCCTGAAGGAAGTGGGCCTGAAATTGGGATAGACATTTGCAGATCTTGCACTGGTCCAGGATCTTTGATGATCAACTGGTGGTTGGGGTCATTGAGCCGAAGCAGATGCTCCCAGTTAAGCCAGGATCTCACCCCCAGCTGCTCAGTCCTAGCCCTCCGGACCTCCGCAGATATGTCGTATTCAGCTGGTGGAGGGTAGCAGGCATCGTGGCCAGGCATGATGGCTTGTACTTTGGGAACGACATCTTGGCTACCTCTGACCATACTTTTTGAATTTGTATGTGGAACAGATCACCCAGGAGGCTGAAATTTATGAAGAGGAGTGTGGTATCAGGATTGGAGAAAGACTCATCAACAACCTGTGTTAGGCAGATGACATGACTTTGGTTGTTGAAACTAAGGAGGACCTGAGGCATTTGCTGCAGGAAGTCAAGGACTGCAGCCTTCAATATGGATTGAAGCTCAAGATCAAGAAAATAAAGATTCTCAACACTAGGCCAATTGGAAGCATCATGATAGATGAAGAAGAGATTGCAATTTTTAACAGCTTCAGCTTGCTCGGCTCTATAATCAACACTCTTGGTACCAGCAGACAGGAAATCATAAAACAAATTGCATTGGGAAAGTCTTATCAGGGACCTCTCTAGAGTGCTAGAGAACAAGGATATCAGTCGAGAGACTAAAGTGGGCTTGATCCAGGCCATGGTCTTTGCAATTACTTTCTGTGCATCAGAAAGCTGGATAATGACCAAGGAAAATAGAAGAATTGATGACTTTGAGTTGTCATGCTGGAGGAGAGTATTGAATATACCATGGACTGATAAGAGAACAAACAGGTTTATCCTGGAGTGGGTGAAACCAGGATTCTTGTTGGAGGCAAAGATTTTGAAGCTCTGTCTTACATACTTTGGGCATGTTGCCAGGAAGGACCAGTCCTTGGAGAAAGACATCATTCTTGGAAGTGTGGAGGAGCAATGCAAGTGAGGAAACCCTGGATGAGATGGATTGATTCAGTGACTGGGGTCATGGGGTAGTTGTGTCTGAGACACTGAAATTGGCTCAAGATAGAGCAGGGTTCAGAGCTGTTGTACATAATAAGGTCACTACCAGTTGCACGCAACTCAATGGCACATAATAATAACACACACAAAAAACAATTGTGGTGTTGGGAAAGAGTATTGAATATTCTATGAACTGCTGAAAGAACAAGTTTATCTAGGAGACAAAGAGCAAGTGTATTTGGGAGCACCTCTCAGGGCTCTCCTTAGAGGAAAGGATGGTGAAACTTTGTCTCTCAAACTTTAGCATCTTATCATATTGAACTAGTCCTTGAAAAAAGACCTCATGCTGGGGAAGGTGGAGGGTCAGAGAGAGATAGAGAGGAAGACCCTCAACAAGGTGGATTGACACAGTGACTATGAACTCAAACACGGCAAAGGTTGTGAGGATGGTGGAGGAGAAGATAAGGTTCTGATCCATTGTTTCTAGTGATGGTATGAATCAGACTCGACTCAACAGCACGTATGAGCAACACAATTATTTACCTTTTTTAGTTTCCTTCATTTTTGTAATAGGCACACTCGCTTTTCTAATAACAATTAAATAAGTAAGTTACATGTTTTGAAACGATTCTAAGATTGATGGTGACTTCTAGGATGTATGACAGTTCTTTGCCTATGTCACAATCCTTTCTCATATGCTAATCAGACATATCAAAAGCCTAGTGTTGCTGTTGTTGTGTACTATAGAGTCAGAACTGACCCATATCTGACCCTCTGGTGGTTTTCAGAGGCAGTTAGTCCCATGGGAGGAGAAAGCCCATCATCCTCCTGCAGAGCAGCTGGTGGCCTCGAACTGCATGCCTTTGGGATTGCAGTTCAGCTTCTTGCCACTAGGCCACTAGAGCTAGAAAGCCTGCTATCCATTGCTCCTCTCCACAGTCCTCTAAGACTCAAAGTTCAGCTCCCTCTAACACTCTCTTTCCTAAAGGAAATCAGCTTTTGAGTTGTGGTTACTATTTAAATTTTATTTCCTTTTTATTCTTCTTTGGGTTCCAATACTTCTTGACTAGCAATGAAGATGAGATTTTTTCTGAGATCAGAAGATCTCTTTTTTTACTTACCCTCCTATGTATCATTTTCAAATTTTAAAAAGAAGAGAGAAAGCTCTGAGTCTATAACAACCTAACAAGGCAGCCAGGGCCCCATGGAGGAAGGCCAGCACCTCTGGCCTATCCATTAGCTAGCTCTTTGGTGAACTTAGGCAGCCAGGTTTAATGACATGGAGGCTCCAGTTAGATTGCAGTACTGCATCTGCTACTCATTAGCTGTGCGTGGGAAAACAGTATAAACTTTCAGATCCTTTAGTTTCTTTACCAACAAAACAGGGCTAAAAATATATTGCTCACAGCTCTCTTAGGTGGAATAAAGATATGACACATTTTAGGGTGCTTTGACTCTATAGTCTATTATTCAAATGGAGCAAGAACTCACTGGAGGTGAAGACTGTTGTTTTCCTATAATTAAAGGGAGGTGACTTCAGTGTTGTTGAAATCTGAATATTAAAATCCAGGTCTTAAAATAGTTATCATTCTTTGACATGACTATTATTTCATTTATACTGTTGATTGAGGAAATAATTCAACAAAGGAAACAATTTCAAGTAAAACTATGAGTGTATAAACTCTGAGAGAACAAAGGAGCTGGTAATATTAGGTTGAGATTTTTTGAATTGTCAACTATTGTCAAGCTGGCCTCTAACTCATGACAAAACAAATAGTTTGAAATGGATCCAATGGAATGGAATGATGTCCACTTCTATGTTATCTCCATGATTTGTTGAAGATCAAGACACTGAAGTAATGGGATTTTTATTGATTTTTGGAAGTAGATAATCACACCTTTTTTCCTCTCCTAAATCTAGATGCTTTCATGGAAATCTATTGTGTCTTAGCAACACATAACCCTCCACTGAGAGATGGACACATCTGGTACATTGACTAAGGATAGAAAAGGTTACCTAGTAATGAAAAGTCTTTTTTTTTTTTTATCCTCCAGGTTCAACACAGGCTACCACTTGTTGATATTTCATGTATCTGAGTGAAGGCATTTTTTAAATATGGAGAGTCCTCTGGGATCACAAAGGGAAAAGCAGGCCTGTGTCAGTGCATCTCCTGGGTGGAGGTTGTGACGAAGGTAATAGAACACAGATGTTCCTAACTCAGGGACAACAAAGGTCAGTGTTCGATCATATGTGATAAAGGAACCAGCCATAGCATTTATGGGTAGAACACAAAACTTGAGAATAAGAGAATGTGTAGACTTCCCTCCCAACATCATCTTACTTCTGATCTGTTAAGGACATGGGATTCTATTGTTCTTCTTGCACAGTATTGAAGACATTTCTCTCCCTTATGTATTGCTTTCATCCTTTTACCAGGATTCTTTTCTCCTCAGATTTTCAGCACAACTCATTACTAACCATCATTCTGAGCCAGGTACTGAGCAAACAAAAAACTAAGAAGCATAGCCATGTGCTGCACAATCCTCAATCTAGCATATTCTGTGAATAATTACTCTCCAAGCATGTTTTTGTTATGTGCTGTTGAGTCTCCTGTGATTGATAGCAACAATGTGTACAATAGCCCTAAAACCTGCTCTATCCTGTACCAACCTTATTATCTCTTACACATTTACCCTCATTATCCCAGTCACTGAATCAATCATCCATCTGATCGAGGATCTTCCTCTCCTGTGCTGTCCCTTCACCCTCCCAAGCACGACGTCCCTCTCCAAGGACTGGTCCCTCCTTGCAACATGTGCAAAGTATGTCAGATGGAACTTCAGAATCCTTGCCTCCAAGGAGCAGCCTGATTTTACCCTCTCCAGGATGAATTTGTTCTCTTGGCAGTTCATGGTATATTTAATACTCCTCTCTGGTATCATGGCTCAAAGACAACAATTCCTTCTACCATTATGCTCCAATCACGGCAGGGTAATTATTCTCATAGTGGTGTACATAGATTTAAAGCAAGTAATGCCATATTAATATTAGTCAATAGGAAAAGAATGTAGCTTCCCAAAGGATTTAACTCTGGAGTTCCCACACAGAGAAATAAGCTGGGAATTTCAACTTGAAGAAGTTTCATAAGCAAAGGTTGGGTCTATAGAACCCCCTGGACCATGTAGGGCTCCCAGAGGAGGCCAGAGTGATCAAAACCACAAGCAAATGTAGAGACAATTTAGGCGAGCAGTTAGGGACCTCTCCAAATTATTGAGGACTAACGATGTCAGTTTGAGGACTCAGGTGCCTTTGATCCAGGCCATAGTCTTTCTGATCACTTGCTATGCATCTGAGAGCTTGATAATGAATAAGAAACATAGAAAAAGAATTGATGCCTTTGCACTGTGGTGTTAGAGAAGAGCATTGGACGGTCAAGAGAACAAATATGTCTTGGAGAGGATGCAGCCAGAGTGCTTTACGGAGGCAAGAATGAGGAGGCTTTGCCTCACGTGTTTTGAGCATGTTGCTAGGAGGGGCTATTATTGGAGAAGGAAACTATATATATATATATATATATAGTTGTCGTTGTTATTGTTGTTGTTATGTGCCATCGAGTCACCAGCAACTCATAGTGACCCTATGTACAACAGTCCTAAACCCTGCCCTATCTCATGCCAATCTTATTGTCTCCGACTCACCCACCTGTTTCCCCAGTGACCAAATCAATCCTTCTCAAGAGTCTTCCTCTCTCGCGCTGTTCCTCTACCCTCCCAAGTATGACTTCCCTCTCCAAGGACTGATCCTGCCTTGCAACATGTGCAAAGTATGTCAGATGAAGCTTCAGAATCTTTGCCTCCAAGGAGCAGCCTGGCTTCACCCTCTCCAGGACGAACTTGTTTGTTCTCCTAGCAGTCCATTGTATATTCAATACTCTTATCAACACCAAAGCTCAAAGGCATCAATTCACCTTTTATCACCCCTAGTTATTGTTCAGCTTTCTGATGCAAAGCAAGTAATTGCAAGGACCATGGCCTGTAACAAGTGAACCTTAGTCTCTAGACTGACATCATTGCTCATCAGTACTTTAGAGAGGTCCCTAACAGCAGATTTTCCTATCGTAATACATCTTTTGATTTCCTGGCTGCTGGTATCAAGGGTGTTGATTGTGGAGCCAAGCAAACTAAAGCTGTTAACAATCTCAATCTCTTCACCATCCATCATGATTTTGCCAATTGGCCTAGTGGTGAGAATATTTGTTTTTTTGATGTTGAGCCTCAATCCACATTGAAGGCTGCAGTCCTTGACATTCTGTAGCAAGCACTTCAGGTCTTCCTCAGTTTCAGCAAGCATGATTGTGTCATCTGCATAAGGCAGATTGAGTCTTCCTCCAATTACGATGCTATATTTCTCCTCATAGAGACCAGTCTCCTGGATGATCTGTTCTGCATATAGAGTGAAAAGGTACAGGACACATCCCTAGCATATACCCTTCCTAATTTTGAACCGTGCAGTGTTTCCTTGCTTTATATTCAAACATATTGATTTATACATATAGGTGCACAGAGATATACAGATACACACAGACATAAAGATATACACCTACACACACACACACACACACACACACACACACACACATGGTGATCTAGTGGTAAGCAGCTGCACTGCCAATCCAAAGGCACATAGTTCAAACCCACCAGCTGCTCCACAGGAGAAAGACTGACGGTCTCCTCCTGTGTGATTTATTGCTTCTAAAAATCTTCTGGGGGACTAGCTGTAAGTTGGTTTTGACTCAACAGTATTAAACAACAACAACAACAACGGTACATCTATATATGTCTATCTATATAGTTGTTAGGTGCCTTTGAGTTGGAAATTACTCTAGCTGACCCATCAGAAAATTTTCAGAGGCTGTACGTCATGAGGGAGAAAATTGTTCGTCTTTCTCCAATAAAGCAATTGGTAGATTTGAAGTGCTTGTCTTTGGAATGTCAGTACAATTCCTTACCAGGGCACCAGAACTCACATTACACACACACACACACACACACACACACACACACACGTGCGTGCGCGAGCGGCCGGGCGTGCGCGTGCGTGTGTGTGTGTGTGTGTGTGTGTGAACAGAGCTAGGAAGGAGATATTTTATCTGAAGGAAATGGCTCATGGATTTGTCAAGGCTCCAAGTCCCAAGCCTGAAGGTCAGATGTCAGGGTGTAGGCTTCTCCTTACACAGCTTCAAGGGCTGATGACTAAAACCAGCTGGTCAAATGGCAGGCTCCTGGCTTTCAAGGCTGATGAATTTAAGATTGGCCAACCACTGGATAAAGTAAAAAAACAAAACACAACAAAAAACAAACAAAAAAAAACCATCGCAAAAATACCCCCCCCAAACAAAACAAACAAACAAAAACTGGGAGATCAAATAGTAATGAGCCAGATGTAGGATCCAGATCAATGAAATGCCAGAAAGCTCTGTCACATGTCTATATATAATTGATGCAGGCCACATTCCCAAGAAAAAGTTTTTTGATTGATTGACTGCTTCTAGCAGATCTCAACAGGGAGATGATTGATTATGTTCTTTAAATGTCATTGAGGAAATAACATTATATTGAATTTTATCAAGTGAATGACTACATAATAACTGCTGAATCAGTAAATCATGGGCAGCCAAGTTGCTACACAAGCTTAAACATCACAGCACTATTTTTTACGAGATCTTTTTGCATTTATAGAAAATTTTAAATTTAACATCTAAAGCAAAATATTCTAAAAGTATCTGAGGGATCCCTGGTGATGTAGTGGTTGAATGCTCAGATGCTATTCACAAATCTGGTAGTTCAAATGCAGTAGTCCATCCATGGGAAAAAGATGTGACAGTTTACTTCCATAGATTACTGCCTTGGAAATGCTATAGGGCAGTTCTCCCCTTCCTAAATGGTTGTTATGAGTTAGAATAGACTCAATGGCAATTGGTAAGAGTAAAGAAAAATATAATACACTAAAGTTAGTGATAAAAATGTAAATATTTGGAAAGAAACTTAAAATGGTATTTATTATAATTTGGAATTAGAAAAATAATCAGTGAGTTCTTAACTTCCATTTTACCTCTGCCTATTTGAGTCAGTGTGCTCAGGACAAACTCTGTTAAAAATTGCTGCACTGATCAACAGGTCTGGAATGCAGGGGAGAAGCATGAGAACCTGAGCTTGCAGCTGATGCCCATTTGAACCTAGCCGTGGACGGCTGGAGATGAGTTGACCAGAACCCAACCAGATGAAGAGAGGATGATCCATGTTGTAAGCTAAGGTCGATTGCTTCAACTTGATGGCTTGCTCTGGATGGGTCTTTGCTTGTAGATGCCGATGCTTAAAGTTTCCAAGATGAACAAAGGATCCTTCAGCAAATTGGACATGCCTATTCCCTAGGAGTACTGATTTCATAGGTAAGGGCCAATCAGAAATCGGTTATATAAAAGGAGGACATAGGACATAGGTATGAAGTAGCTGGCTTACTCTCTTTCATAAAAGTAGTTACTAGTAGGATGAATGTAAGGGGGAAAAAACCTCCAAATATAAATGAACAAAATGTAATGTAGAGGAGACAGTATAAAACACAATGTACATGCATGAAATACAATGTATATGAATAAGAATAAAAAATTTAAAAATTATTGCATTATTGTTTTTCTTAAATAGTATTAATTTAGTTTAATTTTTAAAAAAGTCAACTTGTTCATATACAGCAATAGGAATTGTTAAAAATAACAGGAATAAAGGGTTCACTTAAAATGTGTTCACGCTTTAGAGATTTATGATAACTGTCTTAGCAATTTAATGGATATTTTTACTGTTGTCAATTTCATTTTCTAACAACAATATGCAAAGCAGTAATTGCACCTGCAGTGATTCTGTCAGATCTTATGAACGTGTCTTTTTCTCCTGCATTGTCTGTTACCTTTTTTCCCTTTAATTTATTTATTTTTTTACTATTAAAGAATTTCATGGACTTTACTTGGATTGGAGTAAAAATTCACCCCAGTTAACAATTGGGCTTAGCTCTTGAAACCTTGGTTTGGCTGTGAACTTGCTATGCCAATTGGCCTATATTTTTCATTAATAAGAAATGTTGTTGATCAAAGAGAAGCTGTACTAATTCTTGGTCTGTTGACAGGCTTTACCATAAGAACTCAAAGCTTGTAGAGATCAGTGTAGAAGAGGAAGACCCTGGATGAAATGGATTGATACAGTGATAGCAGCAATTGGGTCAGGTGTATCTGAGACAGTGATGTTGGCTGAGAATAGGTCAGGGTTCAGAGCCATTGTTCATCAGGTCATTATAAAACATAGTCAATTTGATGGCAGCAATAAAAATGCCTCATTTTTGTCTCTCAAAGATTGGCTTGATGATTTAAACAGACCTAGGCACTTTGCCCAATAAGTTAAAAGATAATAGAAAACATCATTTGCAGAGGCTTATGGAGAGATTGTAATATTTCTGTAGCATTTACTTATTAGATTCTTACCTGGTTCATACATTGTTGCTGTGGACTGTAGAGTCAGAACTGACCCACAGCTGACCCTCCATGGGTTTTCAGAGGTAGTTAATAGCACAGGAGGAGATTGCACATCCTTCTCCCGCAGAGCAGCTGGTGGCCTTCAGGATTTCAGTGCAGATGTTAAAAGCACATTGCTAAGTAATATAAAATGGAGTTTGTTAAGACAAAGCTTAGAGTTTTAGTAGTCAGTTAACAAGTGCGTGTTAGATAAGGCTAAAAAAATAACACCAAAAAACCAACATGTCACCTGTGAGAGAGAATTTGCAAAACAGGAAACCTACAAAGAACTCCTGACCTCTGATTGGTAATACCCCAAGTGTGCTAATGTAAAGAAGGAATGAGTGGTGACATTCCAAAGTTGCTTGCCTCAGTAGACTTTGAGACACAAGGTGTATGAATTCAGGCTCGAAACCAATGGCATTTAAACTGTAATCTCAAAGCTGCAAACCACAGACATCTGAAGATGTTGTTGTTGTTGTTATGTGCCGTCGAGTCGTTTCTGACTCATAGCGACCCTATGCACAACAGCCCTAAACTCTGCTCTATCCTGCGCCAACCGCACTGCCTCTGACACACCCATCCCGATTACCCCAGTCACCGAATCAATCCATCTCATAGAGGGTCTTCCCCTCCTGCGCCGTCCCTCCACCCTCCCAAGCATGATGTCCTTCTCCAAGGACCCGTCCCTCCTGGCAACATGTCCAAAGTATGTCAGACGAAGCCCCTGAATCCTTGCCTCCAAGGAGTAGCTTGGTTTAATCCTCTCCAAGATGAATCTGTTTGTTTTCCTGGCAGTCCATGGTACATTCAGTACCCTTCTCCAGCACCACAGCTCAAAAGCATCCACTCTCCTTCTGTCCTCCCTAGTCATTGTCCAACTCTCTGATGCATAACAAGCGATTGCAAAGACCATGGCCTGTATCAGGCGCACCTTAGTCTCCAGAGAGACACTGTTGCTCCTGAGTACCTTTGAGAGGTCCCTAACAGCAGCAGACTTTCCCATCGCGATACGCTTTTTGATTTCCTGACTGCTGGTGCCAAGAGTGTTGACTGTGGAGCCGAGCAAACTGAAGCTGTGAACACTCTCAATCTCTTCGTCATTCATCCTGACGCTGCCAATTGGTCCAGTGGCGAGAATCTTTGTCTTCTTGATATTGAGCCTCAGTCCATACTGAAGGCTGCAGTCCTTGACCCTTTGCAGCAAGTGCACGAGGTCCTCCTCAGTTTCAGCAAGCATAACGCAGATTGTTAATAGATCTTCCCCCAATCCTGATGCCACAATTCTCCTCATAGAGCCCAGCCTCTCGGATAATCTGCTCTGCATACATGTTGAAAAGGTATGGAGACAGGATGCATCCCTGGCGTACACCCTTCCCAATTTTGAACCATGCAGTGTTACCTTGCTCTGTTCTGACTACTGCCTCTTGGTCCAAGTACAGGTTTCGCATTAGCACAATTAAATGTTCTGGGATTCCCATTCTTCTCAGAGTCAGCCACAGTTTGTTATGGTCCACACAGTCAAATGCCTTTGCATAATCAATGAAACACAGATAGACATTCTTCTGGTATTTTCTGCTTTCCGCCAAGATCCATCTAACATCAGCAACAATATCCCTAGTACCACGACCCCTTCTAAACCCAGCCTGGACTTCTGGAAGTTCTCTGCTGATGTGCTGTTCTAATAGTTTTTGGATAATCTTCAGTAGAATCTTGCTTGCATGTGAAATCAATGACACTGTTCTGTAGTTTCTGAAGATAAGACACCTTTATTGGTATTGGCCATCTCTCATTCTCTACAGCTCCAAAGAACTTCCAGAAACACTGGTCCCTCTGTGGTAAGCACACTGTTTGTATTGAATATGAATATGATCATAATTGAGGATAGCCATGTTATTTGGATATTAAACCTTGATTGGTTGTTAAGATTTGAAATATCTTTAATATTTCACATTTGGATTGATGTTATGCATAAATTTTAAATGGCCTTTAGACTTTGTAGTCAAAAGAAAGAACTTGACTTGCAATTACACTGAAAGAAAAAACCAAAACCACAAAAACAATAACCCAACCAAAAAAAACCCCAAAAATAACCAAGTACTTAATGCTGCCATTGTGGAGGGGAAACTGCCATAAACAATATATAAATTATAGACATGCTTGTGTTTTAATTGAACTTTATTTAGAAAAAAATGGTGTGTGGATAGTGTGGAGGAGAAGGGAGAGTATAAATTGACTGTAGGATTTAATGATCTCTAGTGTTTCCCAGTTTGTTTTAACCCGGGAGCTCCACCCCCTCTGTCTGCATTGGGTAAGCAACCATTAACGCATTTGACACATCAGTGTCACAGTGTTCAGCCTCACAGCAACCACAAGTTACCGCTGTATGGTAAGTGAACACACCAGGGCTATACAACCTAGAGGAATGTTTGAACAAAAACAATGAAAGAGAGGCCCAAGGGCTGCGGATTAAAAGTCACCCACCTTTGACTTGGTAGCATCACTTTCTGTCCGCTGGGCCAGCTGATCTCTCTCTGTGTTGATGTTATTGTTGTTAAGTGCCGTGGAGTCGCAGGGGACTCATAGCGACCCTGTGAAGGAGAGTCCTCGAAGCTTGGGTGCCTTTCATCCTCTCTCCAGGTTCATAGAGTTTCCGGAGGCAAGCTATTATGGAAGTGGATGAGCTCCATTGGGGAGCTCCACCCCACTCTCCGTCCGCATTGGGTAGCCAACCATTAACGCATTTGACAGATCAGTGTCATATAGAGTTCAGCCTCACAGTGACCACAAGTTACCGCTGTATGGTAACTTGTACGCCAGGGCTATACTACCAAGACGAATGTCTGAACATAAACAATGAAAGACAGGCCCGAAGGCCACAGATTAAAAGTCGCCCACCTTTGGCTTCGTAGCATCACTTTCTGTCCACTGGACCAGCTGATCCCAATTAAAAGGAAGAAGGGCTAAATTTTGTCCAAAGCCCTTGTCAACATCAATTGAGATTGTCATGTGGGTTTTGTCCTTTGTTAGTTGCTTTTAAAAAAAATATGGTAAATTACATTGATTTTTTTCTAATGTTGAATCATCCTTATATGTCTGATATTAATCCACTTTAACACCATGAATTATTGTTTTGATATACTTTTGGGTTCTGTTGGCTAGAGGTGTTTTGTGACATGGCAGGAGTCTGTAAGGTGGGTGTGCTTGTTTTGGTTGCTGGTCGGGTGGAAAGTCTGGTTTGTTTTTTACTTAAGATTCTTGTTTAGTGTCAACAAGACATCCTGGAGGGCCCTTATATTTAAAAGTCCTTTGGGCCCTCAGGCCTCATGTTATTATATTTTAGAGGAACATTCTTCTAAGTCACACAGCACTCTTCTGACCATTTGCTTTTCTGAGGTAATCTAAGTTTGCTGTAATGCTGAACCTTGTGCCTTTGGGGTGTCAAATGCCATAATGGTGGCCCATGGACAATGTTTGGTGGAGATCCCAGTTAAAGATAGGTTTGGAAGGAGGAGTGGCATCCAATTCCTAAACCACATGCCTCTGGAAATAATATGAACTTGGAGAAATGATGTTAGTTATAGAAAGGCTTCAGATCTTTTGTTCACAGAGTTGCTATAAGTCGTGCTCAACTTCACTGCAATCAACAACTTCTGTTTTAGATTTTTATGTAGCTAGTGCATAGAAACCAAACTTGGTTTGGTTTTTGGTTTTGTACTTTGTCATTGCTGATGTCAGGTGGATCCTGGCTGAAAGTAAAGAATACCAGAGAATGTCTATTTGTGCTTTAGTGGCTATGCAAAGGCATTTGACTGTGTGGATCATAACAAGTTTTGGCTGACATTGAGAAGAATGGGAATCCCAGAGCACTTAACTGTGCTCATGTGGAACCTATACTTAGACCAGGAGGCTATTGTGTGAACAGAGCAGGGCAACGCTGCATGGTTTAAAACTGAGAAGGGAGTGTGTCAAGGTTGTATTTTCTCCCATACTGATTCAATCTGTATGCTGAGCAAATTATTTGAGAAGTTAGACTTTATGAAAGGAAGTGTAGTGTCAGGGTTGGATGGAGACTCATCAATAACCTGCATTATGCAGATGGCACAACCTTGCTTGCTGAAAGTTAGGATAACTTGAAGCTCTTGTTGCTGAAGACCAAGGAATGCAGTCTTTGGTATAGATTGCATCTCAGTGTCAAGAAGAAAAAAATAAAAAAGTCTTACCACTGGACTGATAGATAATATCATGATGAAAAAAGATGAGATTGAAACTGTCAACAGCTTCATTTTGCTTGGATCCACAGTTAACACCCTTGATACCAGCAGTCAGGAAAGAAGGGGATGCATTCCACTGGGAAAATCTACAGTTAGGGACCTCTCCAAAGTATTGAGTAGTAATGATGTCGGTTTGAGGACTAAGGTGCACCTAATTCAGGCCACAGTCTTTCCGATCACTTACGATGTGTCTGAAAGCTGGAAAATGAATAAGAATGACAGAGAGAGAAAAAATTGACGCCTTTGAGCTGTGGCATTGGAGAAGAACACTGAACATCCCATGGATAGCCAAAAGAACAAACAGATAGGTCATAGACAGGGTGCAGCTGGAGTGGTCTTTGGAGACAAGAATGATGAGGCTTCACTTCACATATTTTGTGCATGTTGCTAGGAGGTGCTCTTCTTTGGAAAGAAAGACACGTTGCTGGAAGGGTGGAGGGTTGGTGAATGAGAGGAAAACCTTCAACCAGGTGGATTGACATGGTAACTGCCACAATAGGCTCTTGTGGGACAGGAAGTGAGAGGATGGCACAGGATAGAACAGGATTCAGATCTTTGTTCATAGGGTTACTATGAGTGACTCAACAGCACCTAACAACAAGAACTTTGTGACTTTAGTAATTTTTTCTATTCGCTCTGAATGTTTTCTTGTATACTATTTAGGATTTTCTAGTTTTAAGTTCATGTCAATCCCAAATATACATAATTTTATATCTTCTTTTCCAATATTAGTATCTTTAATTTCTTTTTCTTTCTTTTAGCTTTGGTTAGGAGATATAATATTAGAATAGTGAGAGTAAGCAGCCTTTTCTTGTCACATATGTGTCTTGAGGTAGATTAAAAAGAATTCTGAGGTGGAAGAACTAATTTTCTCAAGACAAGAGAATATTCACTGACCAAGTAAAAAGTACTTACCTATTATGTATCAATATGTCATGTGCTAAAAAAAAAAAAAGACAAGCCTTGTCTTCAAAGAATTCAAAGTTGATGGGAAGATCATGACATTGACCCATAATTAAAATAATCTAAGATGTGCTATAGTAGAGGCTTGGGAATGATAAGAAACTCTGTCCTCACTGCCCTACCTCCTTCATCTGTTCATTTCTTGGCTTTTATATTCTCCTTAAAATTGTGCTGCATGTTACTGACCACATTACTAAAAGTTAAATCTCTCTCAGATTCTCCTTGTCATCGTGTTGGAACTGACTCATAGCTTCTTTGCAGCAGGTTTCCATGGTTGTAAATTGCACAGGAGATTGCCTGTCTTTCTCCATCACACCTGAGATTGGATTTGCATCATCATCGTCATCAGAGAGGCAACCCTTTTAGGTTAGCAACACAACTCCCTATGAAATAGGCCACCCGAACTCCTCAAAGTTAAGAAGAGACAGAATTAGCAACTAGGGTTAAAGTAAATAGGGTTAAAGTCAAACTTGAATTGACGAAGTTAAATGGAGAGAATCAATTTACACAATACTTTGAGTGGTACAGCTACCACTCAGAACAAAATGTTTATTTTTAACTCACAAAAAGAGGATATGTGTGGGGGAAGTGAGAATAGAGTAAGAACAAGGATGACAACAGAAACACGGTATTGTGAGTGTATCAAATGTTTATCTTTAGTTTCTAAAATATTTTTTAGTTTTGTTTTAAATATGATTTCAAGTACTTAAAGTATGCTTGTATTTCATGAAACATTTTTTATGAATATGTCTCATCTTAGGTTGACTAGTGGTAAGAAGCTGTACTGCTAACCCAAAGTTGGGCAGTATGAACCCACTAGCAGCTTCATAGGAGAAGGATGAGCAATCTCCTCCTGTGCAGTTTACTGCTTCTGAAAACCTGCTCTGCTGGAGGGTCAGCTATGAGTTTGGTTTGACTTAATGGTACACAACAACAACAAGTCTTATCTAAATTTGCAACCTTTCTCAGTGATAATATTCATTTTTGCACAATGCCTTATTTTCTTGATGGTATGTTTCATTTACATGGACTTCTCAGTTCACTTTTGCAATAGAAAGATGTGTGTCTGTGACTTCATAATGCCAAAACAAATGACTGAAAATTTAAAACACTGACTCTGTGAAAGCTTTTTAATTGTTTATTTATACAGATGACTAAAAGAACTGTTTTGTTTTTTGAGCAAATGTCTAGTTGTTTTTGTGAAAGACATGACCTAGGAGAGCTAGAGAGGATAACTAAATTCAGACACAGTTATGCACTCATTTTTAGGATAAAAAAGGTGGCAGAATGGGGCCAAAGTTAAGGAGGAGGGTAAGGAATCAAGGAGAGGGATTACGAATATTTGACGGGAGAACCAAGATGGCGGCAGCAGCGGAAACAATGTATGGAACTATAGGAACAGTAAACTGTAGAAACAGGCCACCATGGCCCTCTACAGTCCTCTGTTTATTGATAATTGAACAATTAAACAGTTGATTACTGGTCTTCAATATGGATCAAGGCTCGACATAAAGAGATCAGTGATTCCCAAAGAAGAATGGGTGAGTCCCACAGCTCCCAGCCCCCACTGCTGAGCCCACATCATCACACAGCTCCATGAGGCCTCTGCAGCCAGACCCCAGGGATACCCTCACCTGGGATGGATAGCAGGCACCAGGCCTCCGAGGCCGGTGTGGTGGAGATGCCACATTGCCACAGAGTAGACTTGTTCTGGGAAGATTTCTCAGAACCAAGATGGTGCAGGATAGGGCCAGGTTCTTATTTGTTATTTCCAAGGTCACAATGAGTCAGCTAGATGACATCTAACAATGACAACATTTATTTCCTTCATTGTAAGAAATCACTTGTAGCCCACTTTTTATTATCACTATGGTTTTAAAGTTACAAGATTATGACTAGTGACAGGTACTGTCGAGTCAGAGTCAACTGGCAAAGGAGGAGACTGCCCGCCTCCTCCAGCAGAGCATCCGGTGGATTCAAACAGCACACCTTTGAAATTGCAGCACAGCTTCTTGACACTAGGCCACCAGAGCTCCTTATTAAGTCTTGAAATTAGTATTCTGTGATGGTACTGAGAATTCTTAGGATTGCAGAAAATACTTACTTAGTTGGACTGAAGTGAGTAATGCCTTTTCTCCAGGCTTCTATGTGTATCTGCGAGGGGAAAGAAGCAGATTTTAATATTCCTCTGTGATGACTGAGGTTAGATTTACAATGCTGGGATTTTAATTTTTCTGAAAATAAATTTCAGAAATAAAGTTCAAGGCCCGTCCATATACAGTTTGGATCAAATCCTTCTGGCTGAAATATATTTGTTTTGTTGTATTTTTTTTTTAAATTCTTTGGAAGGCTTTTCATTAAATTGGAATTATATTTTTTGTGATATTTTTTTCATTGTGATTTTAGTGAAAGTATTAAAAAAGATGGTTTTCATTCATTCATTGATACATATTTTCCTCTCTCCCTTCCACCAATTGACTTTGTAACATATGTCTTGTTTCATATTGCCAGTTGCCATACATGCAATGTCCAATCATCTATTCCCTTCAGATATACCCTCCCTTCTTCCATCCCAGTGTTAAATTCATTATCTATCCATTCTTTCTCTGCTCTTGCCTCCATAACAGTCATCCTATGTAGTATTTTCCTTTTATGACTGAGATATTTCACTCAGCATACTGTCATTAAATGGACAGAAGATATGACTAGACACTTCACCAAAGAAGAAATTCAGAAGACTAACAAACACATGAAGAATATTCAAAATCACTAGCTATCAAAAAGATGCAAGTTAAAACAACAATGAGATATCTTCTGATCCCAGCAAAATAGCAAAATTCAGCACACAATAAACAGTAAATGCTGGTGAGAATGAGGAGATATTGGAACTCTCATTCACTGCTGGAACTGGTTTTTTAAAAGTCTCTTTACTCTGGTTATTTCAGGAAAATTGGCCAAATGAACTGAAGGATATAGTGTAGTTATATGGTACACAAAAACTAAGTTCTAATAGCACAAGTCATATACTAGGCCTGTTTATTATCCTACAGAAATAAGAAATTTTGTTTGCAGTTAGCCAAGTCTTCAACAAAGAAGTGAGAAGTACTGAGGTTAAGCCTAAAAATGTTGAATTTTTTCCCCTGATAAGACTCATTTTATGAATGCTGGATAGGAACAAGCTTCATGCATCCTAAAGAGCAGTGAGCCTGAAGTGTAAAGATGTGGGTTGGAAAGCCAGGATTCACATTCAATTCTACTGCTTAAGAGCCTTTGTCTTGGGATGAGTTTCCTGTAAAGAAAACACTGGGAACAGGGTTCAAGTGCAATCATTTATTTAAGAAGAGACACCCTGGTAAAAGAAACCAGCACAAATTGTCAACTGTGGTAAACTGTCGGCCTTGAATCCTGCAAGACGTTCTGAGAGGCAAGAGTATACCTTAGGACTGTATTCTGGAGAGAGGAGGAAGCTGGGATTATCCACCCATTTCTGTCCTGTTCATTGAAGGGCTACTTTGGAGGTCCTCAGAGCATTATAGATGCCTTCAGGAGAGAGTTGTGGATATGTATGGGCTTCGAGTGATGATGGCGTATGTGAATGCACTGAAAATATGTCTGGAAGTCCAAGTCACTTGGCTTCTTTTGACTATTAGGCTCCTCATCAACAACACAGAGTGAAAGAACACATTCATATCATGTTCTTCTCAGGTGTCATCAAGTCTACTGTGACTCACAGCAACTCTATGAACAACAAATGAGTCTTGCCCTATCCTGTGCCATCTTCATCATTTCTGATATGCTCACGCTCATTGTTAAAATCATTCTGTCAATCCATCTTGTTGAATCTCTTCCTCAACAAGAGAGATGTAGGATTTCATTTTTAAGAGCCACTTTCCCTCTATGGTTTCACAGTAGGATCTACCAAGGGGAGGAATTCAGAGATTGAAGGTGTTAGTCTCGGGGAAACTACAATCAGATATGTAGGCAACTGGCCAGTGTAAGGTGAATGGTAGCTTCCAGGTGAGCTTCTCTGAGTGCCCTTCACTTCAAAGCATATACAGTGGACATAGTAGGTAGCAGCTTTTAAAGACAGTTGTCAAGAGCTTCCTGGAGTTCAAGATTCTTATTACCTTACATGTGAGTTCCTGAGAAGTTTGGCTTTAGTTCTAAAGGCTGAGATCCTTGGGAATAGTTTCTTTTTATGCTACTCTTTTTTTCCCTATAATTATATTTTATTAATTTTCATAAACATTTACAGAGATTTTGGGTTTCCATTCATTCATTGTTGCACTATTCTCTCTACCCTCCTCCCAGTTTGTTCTTGTCCAAATGCCACAGTGCTTGTCAAAGCCAGTTCTGATTAATCTTCTTTGTCAGTGTATCCTTTGCCATTCCCTATCACTCCTCCCTGAGAGAGACTTCACCCTGAGTCATAAGGAAAAGGGGACGGCGTATTCTCTTAGCTACTTCCTGCTGAAAAGGGACGCTGTGGGTTTCAGGGTGAAGATCTTCTCTCACTACTCTAAAGGGCCCCTTTGGCAGTAGGAAACACATAGACTATTATGGAGATTGATTTTGGAATTTAGATGCACTCTTATTGATTGTGCTTGGCCATACATGTTCATATCCTTGAAGATGTATCATGGGGGTGTTGCAACCTAGAAGACACAAATTTGACTAACAAGTTATAAGTACATGAGTCCAAAAATTATGGAAAAGTAAAAGAAAAGATTCTTTCATTGTTTTACAAACCCTCCCCCAGGTCCCCTCCATCATGTAGCCCTCGCTCTAGTCTCCTGTGATGACAGAAATACCTAGTCACATATCTCTTTTAAACGGTTCTCTCCCTCCTCTGTTTCAGTGCAGTATACATTATTGAACCCATCTTACTCATTCTCTCCCCAACCCCAAGGACAGTCCCATTCTACAACAGTGGCATCATGTAATATTTGTCCTTTTGTGACTGGGATATTTCACTCAGCATAATGTTCTCCAGAGTCAACCATTTTGAATAATATTGCATGAGTTCCTTGTTTTTTAATGCAGCATGGTATTCCATTGTGTGAATATACCACAGCTTCTCTAGCTCTTCCAAACCTTTTAAAAGACTCTAATATTTTTTGTGTTAGCTTGTCCATTTGCAGCCTTAGCTTCTATTTTCCTAAACTGCAACACTACTACTGTCATCCACCAAATATTTCCAACACTTTTTTCCAGGTTCAAGAAAAGGCCTCACAGCTGTGTTATTTTAATTCCCTGTTAAAATGTAAGTAGAAATGGCAATGATTCTTCTGGGAAGAAATGTTAAAATGAAAGAATGGGGGAAAATTAAATGGGAAGAACATGCCAAATCTATCTATCTATCTATCTATCTATCTATCTATCTATCTATCTATCTATCTATCTATCTATTATCTATCTATCATTATATATCTATCTATCTATCATCTAATTTAAAAAAATCTGATGCCCCCATTGACCATGTACCCTTCCTTCTACATTTTGTGATGAAGTCTCTGTCATGTCATCCTGACTTTGACTGCTGGCTCACATTGGACATGTACCATGAGTAAGAAATAAACCTGCTGTGTCACTGAGAAATGGAGCTGTTACTATACCGCAGTCTTGTCTGTCCTGACTGATACAGACCAAAAAAAAGAAAATAATTAAAAAAAGGACTTGTAGTTAGTCACGGTTGAGTTGATCCCTACATACAATGGGACTCAAGAAGCTTTCATTGGATGATTTTTTTGAAAGTAGATCACCAGACCTCCTCTGTTTTGCTAGTTTCAGTCTGGATGCTCTGCAGAAACCCATTCAGTACCACAGCAGCATACAGCCTACACTGACAAGCCGGGGGTAGCTGCACTTCGGGTGCATTGCCTGGAAATCAAAACTGGATCTTTCATTCACAGAACCAGAATCCTACAATTGAACCACAACAAACCCTAAATAAAAAAAATGTTGTTTCTGTGTTGATTTGAGATGGATATAAACGACATTTTATATCACTTTATGGTTATTACACAATTTGAAGATGGTCTGTAATTTCAAATTACAACCAGAATGAGAACATTGGAAGTGAGTTTGTACATCTGCTGAACACAACACAAACTGAAAAGAAAAAACCCATAATTACTTACATTTGGACAACTGGAAACAGCAAACTGGTGATTCTCTCTTCTCTACTTATTTAATAAGTATTTATGATGCAATGACTTTGTCTGAGGTTAGAAGGTCCGCCATATCGAACTTACCTTGAGGCTCCTCTGGTGTAATGGTGATGGTCTCACTGCTGGGAGTTGAGTCATCTTCTGTCTATTTGGTCATGGATTAAGACCACACAGCTTGTCCATTGTCTATTCTTTGCATAGTGTGGACACTAGAGAACCCAGGATGGTGGTGGCAGTGGCAGCAGTGTCCACAGCATCTTAAAAGTGTCAAAACTGAATTAAAACATCAAATAGGAAGAGCAGGAGAACACAGAACCATAAACAGTGCAGTGCAACCATCTCAAACCACTATCAACATGGCTTAAGAACTAAGAGGGCAGTGGCAGGAATAATGATATTCACACAGCTGAACAGGTCCTAACTCCCCTTTCCCCTATGTCCACCTTCCCCCCTACTTATGAGACGGTGAGCAGTGCTATTTCTTCCCTCTTACCCTCCACCATCTCATTCCTTCATCCTCCTCCCACCCTTCACCCCACCAGTTCTACATCAGACTAAGCCTACACCTTCCTGTTTCTGGAGTGGGCCACTCTCAAAGCATTCCTTCCAGATCCTGTGGACAATGCCAGTCTTGGCCTGCAATCAGTCCCTTGATTAGAGGAAGCGCCTGCTCTGGGTAGGAGGCACCCACCCCTGAATTGGAAAAATACAATATTTTAATCAGGTAGAATAGCCTACTAGGGCCCGCTGAAGCCAGCAAAGTTCGGCCCTAGGATGGGCAGCCCATCACTTGACACCTTCCACACATTATTCCCATAGCATAGACATCTATTTTATGATATTTGAATGCTTTCTTGCCTTTTGATTAGCTCTGTGGTTACAGTGCTGATCTGTCAGTATGCCATATTGATAAGATGACTTGTGTGTTACTGGTTATTTTAGCTTTTGTATGCATATGATTACTTGTTTACAGTTTGTTCTTATGAGTATAGCATTTGTCTGTCAGTTTGCTGTACTTGGATGACTTGTAGGTTGTGGTAGTTCTAGAAGCTATGCCACTGGTATTTCAAATACCAGCAAGGTCATCTATGATGGACAGGTTTCAACAAAGCTTCCAGGCTAAGACAGACTAGCAACCAGGACTGGCCATCTAGTTTTAAAATAATAGGACTTTGAAAATCCTCTGAATAACATATGAATGTTGTTATAGAGC
>NW_006399812.1:2551273-2562224 GCF_000299155.1 Elephantulus edwardii | reverse complement strand
TCCAGTGCAATCTTCAGAGTTTCTTCTGACATCCATTTTGGTCTTTTCTTCCTCTTCTGTCTTTGTAATGTAAAATATCATTACAAACACAGGGGGGAAATAGAGGATTTAAATCAATGTCAGCAGAGACTCTGAAAATTGCACTAGATCATGTTGTTGTTGTTAAGTGCCGTCAAGTGGTAGGTGACTTATAGTGACCCTGTGAATGAAAGTCTTCAACACTTGTGTGACTTTCATCCTTTCTCAAGGTTCATAGGGTTTCCAGAGGCAAGCTATTTACAGAAGTGGATGCCACTCCTGCTTCCAAGCTTGTTTGAACCAGGGAGCACCACCAAACACTATCCACTAGATCATAGAGAAGCCAAAAGAAAGGAAAGAAATACTGAAGTAAAAGAGATAAAAAGGAGATTTCAAAGAGTATCTCCAGAAGACAAAGTGAAATACTATAATGAAATGTATAGGAGCAGGGGTTAGAAAATCAAAAGGCAAGCCTCAAGATGCAATACTGAAGGATGTTATGGTCAAAATTGTAAAGGTCCAGGAACCATCAAAGAAGATAGAAGGAATACACAGAGTCACTGTATCTGAAAGAATTGGCTGACATGTCACCATTTCAGGAAGTAACATACAATCAAGAACCACTGATAACAAAAGAAGTTAAAACTGTACTGAAGGTATTGGTAAAAGGCTCAAGGATTTGATGGAATACCAATCGACATAATCCAACAAATAAATGAAGCCTTAGATATGTTCACCAATGTGTGCCAAGAAATTTGGAAGAAAGCTACCTGACCAACTGACTGGAGGAGATCCATATTTGTTCACATTTCTAAAAAAGGTAATTCAACAGAATGTGTAGATTAATGATCAATATCCATAATGTAACATGCTAGCAAAATTTTGATGGAGAATGTTTAGAAACAACACCAAAACAATAGAACAATGCATTGATAGAGAAATACCATAAATTCAAGTTGAATTTAGATGATGCCATGGTACCAGGGATATAATTTCTAATGTCTGATGGATTTTGGTAGAAAGCAAAGACTACCAGGGGCGTTTCTATCTTTTTTCTTGATTTTGCAAAGGCATTTGACTGCATGTATCATAGCAAATTGTAGTGAACATTGAGAAGAATAGGAATCCCAGAACACTTAATTATGCTTGTTGTTGTTGATTGCCTTTGAGAACGACTCATAGCGACCCTATGAACAAAAGGCCTGAAGCCCCTCTACAACTATCAACATTTATCAAAGTTCATAGAGTTTCCAGATGCGTGTTGTTTAGAAAGTGGATGCTACTCCTGCTTATATGAAACTTATACCTAGGCCAAGACGCTGTTGTCCAAACAAAACAGTGGAACACTGCTTGGTTTAAAATTAAGAAAGGTATGCATTAGGCTGTATCCTTTCTCCATGCCCATTCAATTTCTATGCTGAGTAAATAATTTGAGAAACCAGACTTTATGAACAAGAACGTGGCATCAGGATTCAAAGAAGACTTATCAATAAACTGAGCTATGCAGATGATGCAAACTTGCTTGCTGAAAGTGAGGAGGACTTAAACACTTGCTGCAGAAGATCAAGGACTACTGTCTTCAATATGGATCTTAATATCAAGAACACAAAAATCCTCACCACTGACTGGGTCAATAGGCAACATTATTATGATAGAGAAGAGATTGGAGTTGTCATCGATTTCCTTTTGCTTGGATTCAAAATCACTACCTTGGTACCAGTAGCCAAGAAATCAAAAGACAAGTTGCATTGAGAAATTCTGCTGTCAGGTATGTCTCTGAAGTCCTGAAGAGCAATGACTTCAGTTTAAAGACTAAAGTGTACCTGATATAAGCCATGGTTTTCACAATTGTTTGCTATGCATCTGAAAGTGAAACAATGACTAAGGATGACAGAAGAATGGTTGCCTTTGTGTTGTGGTTTGGAGAAGAATATCCCAAGGGCTGACAAAAGAACAAACAGGTCTGTTCTGGAGAAAGTGAAACCAGGGTGCTAATTGCAAGTTAGGATGATGAATCTCACTCTTACATACTCTGGGCATGTTGTAAGGAGGAACCAGTCCTTAGAGAAGGACATCATGCTTGGAAAGGTGGAGAATCATCATAACACAAGAAAATCCATAACCAGATAGACACAGTGACTGTAGCCATGAGCTCAAGTGTGTCAGAGGTGGCGAGATTTACACAGGAGAGGACAGAGTTCAGATCCATTGCTCATATAGTGGGTATGAGATGCAATCCACTCAATGACATTTAACAATAATGAGCCATATAAGAGGAGATTGCCCATCTTTCTGCCACTCCTTGTCACTAAGTCATTAGAATTCCCTAGCAATGCTATAATATTTGCTTTTATTGTTTGTTTTCCAAGAGGCAGAAGTATTTTGGTATTTTGACAGCCCCTCTTATTGAAAGGTTTCTTATTGACTTTAAAAACAAAACAAATAAACAAAAAACCCTGCTTTGTTAACATTCAATAATCCCCATTCTTCAATCTCAAGATGTATTTTTCTTGTTCTGATTTTTTATTTTCTATTTTTACTATACTTTATGAAATTAAAACATGTTGAAGTTTTAACAAGACAGTCATTTCCATTAGATAATGTTGGTGTGAAGTTAAACTTCATATTTATTTGTATTTTTCTTGGTATTTCTAGTGTTTCTTATAGGCACCATATGGGTTGCATTTATCACCTATTCTACATCTTGTCATGGACTGATTTTTCTATTTCATAATCAGAAAATCTGAAAAAAATTTGTCAAGTTATGAAAGTTTTTTCTTTGAGATTATTTTATTTTAGTTAATTATCCTCTTTTCCAATTCTCTCAATGTTCTCAGTTTGCAGTTTAAATGAAAGGACTAAATTTTATATTTGTAGAGTACATACTGTTATGCAAAAATGCTTTAATTTACAGAAACAGAAAACTCAGCTCTGAATAGTATAAGTAATAAAGGTTTATTATCACACATAACAGAAGTCCAAGATAGCCAGTTTCTAGTTGACCAGCTCAGCTTATTGCCATCAAAGCCATCTTCTATCTTTCTATCTTGCTTCTTACCAGCCTCAGATCCCCTTTAATGTTACAATACAGCTGTCTTGGTCCTCCAAATGACAGCACCCAATAAAAGAAAAGATTAATTTTTTTTCTTCTTTCTGTCTCTTTAGAATACACAAATGAGGATCCATCCCAAAGACACCCTACCCAGATATTCCTTCAGGTCAAATCAACTGCAGTTCACCTTTAAGCTTAAATCTACCACTGACACAAGGAACCACTTTTGGGTTCAGGGAGCTCCTGACCAATAAGAGCTCATAGAGACCTGATCTACCGCAGAAGATGGATGGAGGGTGTGAATGAACTCTCAGAAGTGACATATAAGTCATTTAACTTAGTCTCCACAACAACTTTATGAAGTGATAACTCTTATTTCCATTTTATAAAAAAGAAACTGAAGCCCTTTGCCTGACAATCCACACATGGAATAAAATAAAGACTCAATGACTTGCCTTTTCAGTGAATTCTAACTCAATTGGAACTACTCCATAATGGACTCAACTCTCCTCTGTGTTTCCCAAATAATCCATTAAAATGTTCCTCCCTGCACCCACCACACATGCCACTGACAATTCTTCTCCCTCCAAACACCTCTTTCTATTCTGTCACATTCTTGCTTAGAAGATGAAATGCAACCAGACCAAATAGAGAAATAGAAAGTTCAAGGCATGGAAACCATAGAGTTTCAGAGTTGAGACGGACCTTTGACATTCAAACTCTATAGCACCCAAACTTTCAAACTCATCTTGTATGAAGGATTATGCTGGAAGCAGTCATGATGCATCAGACAGACCTTCTCCAAAGGCTCACAGGCTAGTTGGAAGAACAAGAAAGATATACAAATGATAATACCATGTGGCCAAATGTAATAAGTGTCCAGAAAGAGGTACCCAAAACATTGCTATTGTTATGTTCTGTTGCATCACCTGTGTCTCACAGAGACCCTATGTACAACTGTCCTAAACTCTCCTTTATCCCATGCAAATTTTATTGTCTCCAACACACCCACAACCATTTCCCCAGTGACTGAATCAATCCATCCAATTGAGAGTCTTCTTTTCTTGTGCTGTCCCTCCACCTTCCCAAACATGACGTCCCTCTCCAAGGACTGATCCTGGCTTGCAACATGTCCAAAGTCTGTCAGACAAAGTTTCAGTATCCTTGCCTCCAAGGAGCAGCCTGACTTCACCCTCTCCAGGGTGAACTTGTTTGTTTTCCTAGCAGTCCATTATATATAGTCAATACTCCTCTCCAACACCACAGCTCAAAGACATCAACTCTTCTTCTATTATTCCTAGTCACTGTCCAGCTTTCTGATGCATAGCAAGTAATTGCAAAGACCATGGCCTGTATCGGGGGCACCTTAGTCTCCAGAATGACATCGCTGTACTTTGGAGAGGTCTCTAACAGCAGACTTTCTCAATGCAACTAATCTTTTAATTTCCTGGCTGCTGGTATCAGGAGTGTTGATTGTAGAGCCAAGAAAATGGAAGCTATTGACAACCTCAATCTCTTCACCATCTATCATGATGCTACCAATTGGCCCTGTGGTGAGAACCTTTGTTTTCTTGGTGTTGAGCTTCAGTCCATATAGAAGTCTGCAGTCCTTGACCTTCTGCAGCAAGAGTTTCACGTCCTCTTCAGTTTCAGCAAGCAGGGTTGTGTCATCTGCATAACAGATTGTTGATGAGTCTACCTCCAATCCTGATGCCACATTTCTCTTCATAGAGCCCATCCTTCTGGATAATCTGCTCTGCATATAGGTTGAAAAGATATGACACATCCTTGGTGCACACACTTCCCAATTTTGAAACATGCAGTATTTCCTTGCTATGTTCTGACCAAGTATAAGTTTTGTGTGAGCACAATTGGAGAATTATATAAAACTATATAAAAATCTGTTATAAATATATAACGGTAATGGGAGAAGTGATGAGGAGAGCAGGAAAAGAAGAGATAGATAATGAACCATGTATTGGAATCAGTGAAGGGAAAATCAATTTTAAATAAATGGACCATCAGATATTATGTGTACTGCAATTAAAAATCTGCAATAGGACATGCATGTCTGATAGAAATGGGATTAAGGTTTACACACAGAGATAATTGGGGGGTTGTCAAGGAAGGGGAGGAAGTGGAAGCAGAAATTAGCAAATTGTTGTGTAGGGTAAGGAGAAAGAGTACAATGAAGCTTTGATAAAACATTGTTAATAATGGCATTGCACAATTCTAAGTTCTAGTATTCTGCAGGGAGAAATAAAGCGATCTCCTCCCATTGAAATTCACAATCTCAAAAACATGATGGAGAGGTGCCACAAGTCGAGTCAGAATTGACTCTGTAGCAGTGGGTGTTTGTTAGGTTGGTTTTAACAAGCATTCCTTTTCCATACCAATTCATTCTGCATGCTGAGAAAAGAATTTGTAAGTCTAGGGTCAGAGAAAGACTCATTAACAACCTACATTATGCAGATGATATAAGTTTACCTTCTGAAAGTGAATAGTACTTGAAATGCCTGCTACAAAAGACCAAGAACTACTTAAATATGCATTACATCTCAACATCAAGAAAACAAAGATCCTCTCCATGAGGCCAGTAGATGATATCACGATAGAGGAAGAAAGGATTGAAGCTGTCAATCATTTCATCTTATTTGGGTCAATAATCAATACCCCTTGGCATCAGCAGTCAGGAGATCAATAGACATGTTGCATTAAGCAAGTCTGCTGTCGGGGACCTCTCCCAACTATTTAAGAGCAATGATGTCGTATCATAGACTAAAGTATTTTTTATTCAGGCCATGGTCTTTTCAATCATGTGCTACCCATCTGGGAACTGAGCAATGAGTAAGGATAACATAAAAAGAACTGATGCCTTTGAGTTGTGATTCTGAGGAAGAGTACTGACTAGGCCATGGACTGCCAAAAGAACAAACACATTTCTTAGAAGCAGACGGCAGACGGCAGCCAGCGCGTTCCTCAGAGTCAAAGACATCAAAGCTCCATCTCTCATACTTTGAACTTGTCACTAGGAGAGGCTTGGAAAGGGACATCATGCTTGGAAAGATGGAGTTTCAGTGAAAGAGACGACCTTCAACCAGATAGATTGACACAGCAATGGGTACATGTGTGTCAAAGATAATGAGGATGACACAGGATGGGACACGGTTCAAGTCTGTTGTTCATTGGTTTGTTATGAGTTGTACTCAGCTCAACAGCATTTAGCAATGACAACATGTCTCTGCTCATGAACCATGTGCTTCAAAGAATGTCAGAGCAGGAGAGGACCTCAGAGGGAACCTAGGAGGCGCAGAGACATGCTGGCCATCATAGCTGAGTGGAGGCAGAGCACATTTTCCAGTTTAAGGTTTCCACAGTCCACCCGGTGGCTCACTTTACCATCTTTACATGGAAGTAGACAGAAACTACTCACTGTCAATAACATGAAATACACAGAAAAGTACAAAAAGGAAAGCAAGAGCTATTCATAATGTTACCATCCAGGAGTAACTATTGTTTGCCACCCTATGCCTCTAAATGATAGAGAATTGATGTGTTTAGGCTGTGGTGCTGGAGAAGAGTATTGAATATCCCATGAACTGACAGGAGAACAAGCAGGTTCGTCCTAGAGTGGGTGAGACCAGGCTGCTCCTTGGAGGCAAGGATTCTGAAGCTTTATCTGACATACTTTGGGCATATTGCAAGGAGGGTCTGGTCCTTGGAGAGGGAAATCATGCTTGGAAGGGTGTAGGGATGGAGAAAAAGAGGGAGACCATTGATGAGATGGATTGATACAATGACTGGGATAATGAGGGTAGGAGTGTTAGAGGCAGGAAAGTTGGCATAGGATAGTGCAGGGTTCAGGGCTGCTGTACATAGGGTCACTGTGAATCAAAAGCAACTCGATGGCATATAACAATATGACTCTAAAATTTATACTTAGAATTATGCTAGATATACATTTTTGTATCTTCTTTTTGGAAAAATTAATAATGAATTTGTAGAAAATTTTTTATATCATTAACCTTCTACAATATGACTTTTAATGGTAAGAAGGTAATCAAAATAGAAAACATCTAACCAGGGCCTAACTTCAGGCAGTCTCTTAAGATCTCACACTCAGTGGTTTAGGTCCAGTTTACAGAGGAGGGCGTAGAGGCATGAAAATATTAAATGTTTGCCTGGAATCGCACTCCATCATTACCTGTAGCCCAGAGAGTCTTGCTTCAGGATCTTGATTCTCATCTTATTTTTCCTTCTTTTTTCATATTTTCTTTTCTTTTTTTTTACAGGAACTATAGACATCTTTATTGTAGAATATTTAATATCTTTTTTTAATGTTTAAGAAGTTGTTGTTCTATGCCATGAATCGGATCCCCCCCCCCCCCCACAGCTGACCCTCCAGCAGGTTTTCAGAAGCTGTTACTCACACAGGAGGAGATTGCCCATCCTTCTCCCCAGCAGAGCAGCTGGTAGATTTGATCTGAGTGCCTTCAAGATTACATTGCCGTGTTTTACCACTAGGGTATTATTATCATTTTTTGCTCTAGAACCTCTTCTGTGAACATGTTATAATTTATCTATACACTGTCACTGCTGGATGTTTAGGTTCTTTGCAATCCTGATGCTGACAAACTACTCTTGTTCTAAACAATCACACATAGATATGTTCATATAAATGTCTGGTTATTCCTTTTGGATAAATTCCTAGAAGAGCAACAGTTTAGGTTACTTTTTTTAAAGCAGTTTTTACATAAATGCCAAATTTCTTCCCACTCTTAGATTAATTATAATGTGTCCTCAAGCATCCCACTGGAGGGAGAAGGTACAACTTGTCCCTTATACATTTTTGCTCAATATTACAAATAGCACACCCTCAATAATCACTTTGAGAAGAAGTCAGATCTTCATCTTCTCAGCACATTTCATTCATGTGGCGAAAAAAGTGTCAGGTGCTAGAGATATTAGGACCAAAAGGATAAAGATTGTAAACATATGGTGGCACTAGACTACAAAGCATCATATGTTACTTGTTATAGATAATACTGTCTTACTCTGTTGACTAAACTCACTGCCATTGAGTCAAAACCAATTCATAGCTGACTTTCCAGCAAGTTTCCAAAGGCAGTAAATGGCATGGGAAGAATTGTTGTTGTTATCCATGGTGGACAGTGTTTGGTGGTGCTCCTCGATTAAAACAAGCTTGGAAGCAGGAGTGGCATCCACTTCTGAAATAGTTTGCCTCTGAAAACTCTATGAACTTTGAGAAACGATGAAAGTTATACAAGCATTAAGATCTTTCATTAATAGGATCGCTATGAGTTGTCTATGACTCAATAGCACTTAACAACAACAACAACTGTCAAGTCAGAACTGACCCGTAGCTGACCCTCCAAAGGGTTTTCAGAGGGAGTTAATTACACAGGAGTCTGCCCATCTTTCTTTTCCTTCTCCCACAAGCTGGTGGATTCGAAACACTTGCCTGGGATTGGCAGCTCAACTCCTTATCCACTAGGCCATCAGAGATTACCCTTTCATTGTTGTTGTTTTAGATGTCATGGAGTCAAGTCAACTCCTAACAACCCTATGAACAACAAAACTGAAACTGGCCCTATCCTGTGTTATCCTAACGATAAGCCTGAGCCCATTATCACCAGTCTAACAAGATGTATTTCACTGAGGACAGGTCTTTTCTGACAATATGTCCAAAGTACGTGAGATGAGTTCCACCAGTCTTGCCTCTAAGGAGAGCCCTAGCTGCATGTCCTGTAATACAGATTTTTTTTTTCTTTTAAAATCCCATGGTATATTCAGTATTCTTCACCACCACTGCAATTTAAAGGCATTGATTCTCCTTTCATCCTTATTCACTGTGTGAGTTCCGGATGCACAGGAAGTAACAGAAAAGCCCATGACTTCAATCAGGTGTCTTTAAACTGATGAAATTGCTCTTTAACACCTTGTAGAAGTCCTTGACAGCAGATTTTCCCAGGGCAACAAATCTTTTGGTTTCTTGACAGCTGTTACCATGAATGTTGACTGTAGATCCAAATGATGTGAAATTACAACTTCAGTCTTTCCTCATTTATCATTATGTTGTCTATTGGTCCAATGGTGAGAATTTTTGTTTTCTTGATGTTGACATATAATCCATTTTGAAGGCTGTAGTCTTTGATCTTCTGTAGAAGTGCTTTAAATCCTTTTCACTTTTAGAAAGCAACATTAGGTCATCTTCACAATACAGGTTGTTGATGAGTCTTTTTCCAATTCTGTTGCCACATTCTTCTGCTTATAGTCTCTAACTTCTCAAAGCATTTGCTCAGCATACAGATTGAATGGATATGGAGAAACTATACAATCATGACACATACCTTTCCTGATTTTAATACATGCCATGATCCTTTGTACTATTTGGACAACTATTTTTACACGAGCAGAGTTAAGTGTTCAAGGAATCCCAATCTTCTCAGTGTTATCCATAATTTGTTATGATGCACATAGTCAAATGCCTTTTCACAAAACACAAATAAACCTCTTTCTGATATTCTTTGCTTTCAGCCAAGATCCGTCTGATATCAGATGTGATATCGTTTATGTCATGACCTCTTCTGAATCCAACTTGAATTTCTGACAGTTTCTTGTCAATGTAATTTTCCAACTATTTGTGAATAAGCTACTTGCATATGATATTAATGATATTGCTTGATAATTTCCTCTTTCTACTGGATGATCTTTTTTTTTCACTTCAGTACAACAGCCTTTATTGTCATCTGATGGACATCTGTACAAACAGCGTTATCAGTTAACATAAGGTAACTGGATGGTAGAAGATGTATGTTTTGTCTTCATTTCTTAGGCCTGTGCTTCCACAACCAAACAGCTTTGTACAGTAGAGCTAACTGACACTGCAGGATACCATTCTGAATACCTTACATATTCCCCACCACTCTTACCCCCAGTTTGACCTAATAGAATGGAAAAGTGGAAACAGATATTTTGCCAGCTGATTGTTGCCAGTTCCTGACTGTCCAACATTAAATAGTTTTGGGAAGATTGGTGGCAGGCAGTATGCATCATAGGAAATACAATTAACCCAAAAAAAGGGTCTATGGATTTATCTGTTTAATATTGGGAAGTAACATTTTGTCAATACTAGGCACCATAAAATGTAAACACAATTACTGTCATAAACCTGGATATACCTTCAAAAACTGAAAGTGGCTTTGCTGTATTTACCCTGTTTGCATATAGTGCAGAGAAAGGTCTTCATGTTAGCACTATGTTCATAAGAAAAGATCCAAATTATAAGAGAGGCAGATAAAATCTGAAATCTTTCTTCAAACCTTTGTTAAACTAAATTTACAGTAACATCCAGGTTTATCTTCTTTTCACTAACCACATTCCCTGTTAAGCACATCATTACAACAGCACAGTTAATTATGAAATAAAGAATTTTGATACACTAGAAAACAGTGCTCGGTGATACATTTACATTCTATTTATATGATTAAACATTTGATCATATAGTATCTTCCTACAGGATTACTGGATAATTTAGGGGCAGGGTTTATACTGTTAGTGGTATTACTAACATGATAACTATTTCCCTTATATGCAAACATTATAGCTCTAGTTATACTGAGAGTGAAAGTGATTACTCAAAGTTGACTGAGCAGCTTCTCAAAGAGTATGGTCTATGAAATCATGGGAAATGTGAGCAAAGCTGCCCCTGACATAAAATGGTTTCTCAGCCTGCTTTTCACCACGTCAAATTAAATCAGTACAGACCAACACGGTCCATCAGATAATTCTTAAAATGAACAAATGGGAGGAAAGAAAAATATGTACATGAACAAACAGGGGAACTATAGATGCGTTTTA
>NW_006399812.1:2548880-2550928 GCF_000299155.1 Elephantulus edwardii | reverse complement strand
ATTTCCCATAAACCCATTGGGCATGGGCATGCCCACCATCATGTTTGCACTCTGTCCCATTACATTTCCCATAAGACCAGGAGCTGCAGGCACAGGTACTCCCATGGATGGAAAACCCTGAAATGCAGTCGGCGCGTGTGAGGTAAATGGTATATTTGCGGATCCCATAAACACACCAGGAGTATTCTGCTGCTGAATGGTCCCTGTACCATACAGAGATAAAATGGAATCTTTGGAGAGCTGTTTCTTTGTGGATTCTTCTGATTTTGTAGTTGGCTCAGTAAATAGATCTAGATCCCCAGGTATTACTGTAGAAAAAGGGGCAGCTGCTGGTATAGTGGGTGTACCTTGAGCTGGAGGCAGGACAATTGTGGGTAAGGGATTAGAAATCATTGGCCCAAAGATGTCCAGATCATCACTGAGGGCTGGCATCGTGGCTGCGTTCCCATTGGTTACTGGTGCCTCAGCAGGGCCATCAAGACCTAAAAGATCAACAGTAGGCTCTGGAGTTTTCTTAGGGCTGGTACATTTTTTACGTTCCAATTGCTGATCTTCCTTTTTCTGCACCTTTTCAGTTGTAAGAGGTTTTGCAGGCTTTTCTGGCTCCTTTTCTCTCTTTTTCTCCTCCTTTCCCCCCCCTTTTCTTTATTTGTAATTGCTATAGCATTTTTATCATAGTATTTCTTCTTTTCATATTTATCTCTGATGAAAAATTCCACCGCTTGATCTGTCTGTGGTCTCCGAAAGTTCTCTGGAAGATTAGCTTCATAGAGTAGTAGTGCTTTAGTATTTCCCATATCTTGCATGCACTGTATTTGTTCTGGCGTCCATTGGTCTAGGTTAACAGATTTAACCCTGGATATACGAACCCCAAGATTTCTATGGATTCCAGCACATCTGATGCAAATAAACACTCCAATATTCCAGAAAGCTCATCGGGGACCTTTGGCCTCGCAGTCGGCGCAGTACTTGTTGTCCTCCTCCCTCAGCAGTTTGGACAGGATGACCTGGTGCTGCTCGTTCAGCTTCTGAGCCTTCTCCCGGCAAGAGCGTGTCGTCATCTCGGCAACTGTGCGAGGAACCCGGGGTAGCTACAAGGACAGCAGCGACAGACAGGGGCCGGGGCCAGGCAGGTAGAAAGCACCTCGAGCCGCCAGGACCGTGGTAGACTCTCCCAGAAAGCGGTGGCGGCAGCTGGAACTGGAGGAGGAGGGGCGGCGGCGGCCTGGATGATCTTTTTTTAGGAAAGAAGAGCAAATATTAATTCCTTCTACTCAGTTAACCAAATAGTTGTCTTTGTAATTTGTTCCATAGACAGCATGTCCTGGGTTGCATCTGCTTGTCAGAAACCTCAATTAATATTCCATCATGGCACGTTATTTTTGCCAATTTCTTCAAGTGCAATGTGAATTTCTTTCTTCCTCATCATTGGTTCTTGACCATATGCTATTTCCTGAATTGTTCTATGTCAACCAGTTATTTTTGGTACAGCAATTATCTGTATTACATTCATCTTCTTTTTTTTTTTGATCAGTTTTATTCATGCTATTCTTTTTTTTTAAAAGAAAAAAAATTCCTTCATTAGTATACAATTCCCACGTCCCTTCCCCCCACCCCCCACCCCGAGTACACTTCTCTATGCAACCTTAATTCTGGATTCCTGTGCTAACCATAAATTTATTATTATTATTAATTTCAATGAACATCTACAGAGGTTTGGAATTCCATTCATTCATTGTTGCACTTTTCTCCCCACCCACCCCCAATTCGCTCCTCTCCTTGAAAAGCAAAAGACAAACTCCTTCATTGGTACACAATCCCCTCTCATACCCCACACATTCCCACCCCCACACAAAGTATACTCCACTCTGCAAACCTCATTCTGGACTCTTATGATAATCATAATAATGCCCTAAAATATATTAATTTTCAACTATTCTCTCCCTCATCGACTTCAATGCAGTAAACATAATTTATCCAGTTGTTTTCAGTCCTACCCCCACCCCAATATCAGCCTCATTCTACAACAGTGGCACCATATAATATTT
>NW_006399812.1:2506538-2547050 GCF_000299155.1 Elephantulus edwardii | reverse complement strand
GTCCTATTTTGTTGAGTGTTTTAATCAGGAACTGGTGTTGGATTTTGTCAAAGGCCTTTTCTGCATCAATTGATAGGATCATGTGGTTCTTGTTCTTTCCTTTGTTAATATGATGAATTACATTAATTGTTTTTCTTATATTGAACCATCCTTGCATACCTGCTATGAATCCCACTTGGTCATGATGGATTATTTTTTTGATGTTACATTTATCTTCTTTTGATGCTTCCTGCATCATTCAAGATTTGTCCATAGGATCTTTCAGTAGTTTAACTTGAGGCTTAAATTTGTTCTTCCATTCTTTTGTCTGGGAAACACTAAGCATGTTTTTCTCTTTTGTTTTTCTAACTCTAGCTCTTCACATTGTTAGTTTTAATCCTTTGTTTTATCTTCTCCAGATGCACTTTGAAATCTTCTGTTCATCTAGTTGTTTTGTTAGCCTTATTAGATATCTACTATCATTTCCCTTTTTCAGATGAAAAAACTGAGGCACAGAAAACCCCCACAATTTCCTCAAGTTCCCACTGAAAAGGGTCAAAATTCATAAACCCATGTAGTTGATCTCCAAATATTGTACCTTGAACAATAATTTCTTACAGATTTGGTAGATACAGGGATAGAAACAAGAACAGGGCCCCTGGAAAAGTTGTAAATGAAGAAGTTGGTGTCTACTGAGGCAAGAAAAGCAAAGAGAACCAATATCATGAACAAATATTCAGAGGCCTTGGAAGATCCAGCAGGTTCTGAGCTTGAAGTGTAGCATGAGAGAGTGGCATATACGTAATGCTGAGGGGAGAATGAAAGAGTAGTGTGTAAGTGAGCTCACCATGTGTACCATATGTCACAGCAAAGACCGGATAAGGTTAATGCTATCTGTCACCAAAGACCTATTTTATTTAAACTGCAGGGAACCTTAATGGCTTAGTCCATAAAGAGTTTTACCAAAGTGGTGCCTCTCTGCTGGTTCAAATCCACCCATGACTGTTCTTTTTATTTTCTTTTATTAATTTTAATTAACATTTACAGAGATTTTGGATTTCCATCCATTCATTGTTGCACTTTTCTCCCTGCCCACCCCTCCCTCTCAGTTTGTTCCTTTCTTTTTCAAAGTAAAAGAAAAATCCCTTAATTGGTATACAATCCCCTCCGCCCGAGTACACTCCACTACGCAACCTTAATTCTGGACTCTTGTGATAACCATGATATCCTATCATATATCGCTTTTAAACTGTTCTCTCCCTCATCTATTTCAATGCAGTATACATAATTTATCCAGTTTTTCTCAGTCTTACCCCAACCCTGATGTCAGTCCCATTCTACAACATTGTCACTATGCAGTATTTGTCTTTTTGTGACTGAGATATTTTACTCAGCATAATGCCCTCCAGGGTCACCCATTTTGAATAATGTTGCATGAGTTCCTTGTTTTTCAATGTAGCATAATATTCCATTGTGTGAATATACCACAGCTTCTCTATCCATTCGTTTGTTGATGGGCACTTAGGTTGTTTCCAAGTCCTTGCTATTGTGAACAAAGCTGCAATAATCATGGGTGTGCATATACCTTGGATGGCGGTTATGATTTCTTTAGGGTATATTCCCAGTAGCGGAATTGCTGGGTCAAATAGTATCTCTATTTTCAACTTTTTTAGAAAGAGCCACACCACTTTCCACAGTGTTTGCACCATTTTACACTCCCACCAGCAGTGAATAAGGGTTTCAGTTTCTCCACAACCTCGCCAGCATTTGTTGCTTGCTGTTGTGTTAAATTTTGCTACTCTTACCGGGGTGAGATGATAGCTCATAGTTGTTTTGATTTGAATCTCTCTCAGGTTTAGGGATTTTGAACATTTCTTCATGTGTTTGTTCTCCATCTGAGTGTCTTCTTTGGTAAAGTGTCTGTTCATATCCTGTGCCCATTTTTCAGTTGGGTTGTTTACCTTTATACCAATTCTATTCTTCGACGAGATAGAAAAGGCAATCTCCAATGTCATTTGGAATGGAAAGAGGCACTGAATAAGCAAAGCACTCCTTAAAGAGAGAAACGAGGTAGGGGGATTTTCACTCCCTGATTTCAAATCCTATTACACTGCCATGGTGCTCAAATAGCATTGTACTGGTACAATGAGAGACACATAGATCAATGGAATAGAATTTAGAACCTGGAAATCAGCCCATCTACCTATGGTCAATGGATTTTTGACAAGGAGATGAAATCAGTTAAGTGGGGAAATGACAGCCTTTTTAACAAATGGTGTTGGCAAAATTGGAAAAATATCTGCAGAAGACTCAAGCAAGATCCACACCTCATTCCATATACAAAAACCAACTCAAGGTGGATCATGGACCTAAGACTAAAACCAAGGACTATAAACTTAATTCAAGAAAATCTTGGAAGAACTCGAGTAGTCTTAATCCGCAACATAAAGAGTCTTCCAAGTATTCTGAAAAATTTACAACCAGGAGAAGGTAAAATAGATGAATAGGACCTTCTAAGAATCAAACCCCTATGCACATCCAAAAACTTCTCCAACAGTGTATAAAGGGAAGCCACAGACTGGGAAAAAGTATTTGGTAATGATATGTCAGATAAGACACTTATATCTAGAATTTATAAAATACTTGAGCACCACAACAAGATAAATAATCCATTTGAAAAATGGGCACAGAATATGAACAGACACTTCACCAAAGAAGACATTCAGATGGCCAACAAGCACAGTGACTGATTTTGTGTTGCGTGATTCATGTCTCAGAAATCCCAACAGAAGGTCAGCTACGAGTCCGTTCTGACTTGACAGCAATGAATGAGTCCAGCCTATGACGATGCATTTGATCCTGTTTATGTGTGAGCACAGGTCTTACATGAGGAAATCATGGTTGTATGAATTTTATGATTTTACTGATATTGTCTAAATAAAGAATTCCTTTGAATTTCACTACTTTTATTGTCCTTCCATGAAAAGGATTCTTCCACTTGGAGATTAAGTGACTCAGTTTGCTTGATATGTTTCAATTTTATCATAGAAATCCTTCAGTCTGGAAATTCCCTCGGTTCAGTACTATTTGAAGTACAAGCATTTGGTGGCAACAGAAAAAAGATCTAAGTCTGGATTGGTGCAGTTTGCTGGAATTTCAGTCTCAAATGTGGCCAAATTTGACCAAATTAAAAAAGAAATTTGAAGGAAAAAAAAGAAATTTGAATTTGAAATCTGATAGTTAAGCTTCATCCGAGTGGACTAGAGTCTGTTACCAATCACTATCTTGGTAGTCTGCCACATAACGTCATTGTTGTTAACGGATGTTGTTTTCTTGTTATGTACTGCGAGTTGCCTGGAACTCATAGCAACCCTATGTACAAAAGCCCTGACCCCTGTCTTATCTTGAACTGTTCTCACTGTCTCTGATACATCTAGCCCTATTATTCTGGTCACTGTGTCAATCTGTCCCATCCAGGATCTTCCTCTCCTGAATTGTTCCTCAATTCTTCCATGCATAATGTCATTCTCCAAGGACTAATCTCTCGTGGCCATGTGCTCCAAGTATCTGAGATGGAGCTTCAAACTCCTTGGCTCCAAAGAGCAACTTAGTTTCACCCTTTCTAGAACATACCTGTTTGTTCTCTTGGCAGTCCATTGTAAGTTCAATACTTTTCTCTAGCACCACAACTCAAAGGCATCAGTTTTTCTTCCGCCCTTCTTACTCACTGTTCAGCTCTCTGATGCTTAGCAAATAATTGCAAAGACTATGGCCTGGACCAGGCGCATCTTAGTCTATAGTCTGACATCTTTGCTCTTGAGCACTCTGGAGATATCCCTAACCACAGACTTTTCAAATACAGTCCATCTTTTGATTTCCAGACTGCTGGTGCGAAGAGTATTGGTTAGGAAGCCAGCAAACTGAAATTGTTAGTAGTCTTAATCTCTTCTCCATCTAGCATGCTTTCAACTGGCCCAGTGTTAAGAATCTTTGTTTTCTTGATGTTGAGTTTTAATTCATAGTCCTTAATGACTTTTCTTGTTGTTGACATTCAGTCCGTAGCCCTTCAGTTCAAGAACTGCAGTTCTTGACCTTCCGCAGCAAATGACTCAGGTCCTCCTCAGTTTCAGCAAGTAAGGTTGTGTCGTCTACATAGTACAAGTTGTTGATAAGTCTTTTCCAATTCTGATGCCACATTCCTCCTCATAAAGGCCAGCCTCCAGAATGATCTGTTCTGTATACAAATTGAAAAGCTTTGGGGACAGGACTCATCCCCGACACACTCCTTTTCTGATTTTGAACCACGAAATATTTCCTTACTCTATCCTGACAATTTTCTCCTGGTCCACGTATAGGTTCACATAGCTACTCCATATTTGTTTCTCTTACAATTTTAATTTACTTGGCTCCACGGTCAACACTCTTGGTAACCGCAGCCAGAAAATCAGGAGACGAATTGCATTGGGAAAGTCGGCTATGAAGGACCTCTCAAGAGTACTGAAGAGCAACGATGTCAGGCTGGAGACTAAGGTGCGCCTGATCCGGGCTATAGTCTTCGCAATTATGTGCTATGCATCAGAGAGTTGGACAGTGAATAGGGTTGATAGAAAGAGGATTGATGCCTTTGAGCTGTGGTGCTGGAGAAGAGTGTTGAATATACCATGGACTGCTAGGAGAACAAATAGGTTTGTCCTGGAGAGGGTGAAGCCAGAGTGTTCCCTGGAGTCAAGGATTCTGAAGCTTTGTCTGACATATTTTGGGCATGTTGCAAGGAGGGGCTGGTCCTTGGAGAGGGACATCATGTTTGGCAGAGTGGAGGGGTGGCGAAGGAGAGGATGACCTTTGGTGAGATGGATCGATTCTGTGACTGGAGCAGTGGGAATAAGTGTGTTTGAGGTGGCTAGGTTGGCACAGGATAGAACAGCATTTAGAGTTCTTGTACATAGGGTCGCTTTGACTCACAAGCGACTCGATGGCACATAACAACAACAACAACAGCAACAACAACTGTGACTCCATGCACAGTACTGGGTAAACATTTCCCAAGAGAGGTTACAGATTGGTATGTTGGGCTCTATATTTTCCCTGGCTGATTGTCAGAAGTAGATCTCAGAGCCTTTCTTTCTAGTCTGTTCTGTTCAAAATAAGCAGCAACCCATAAGCCTGCACGGCCAAATGGTGGTAGCCACACTTGAAGTACATTGTCTGGGACTTGAACCCTTCTCTCTTGCAGGGAAGAATTTCAGATAGCTGCCTTGTCAATATGAAAGTTGTTAGACAACAGAGACATCAAAGAGTCTACTTTGACTTTTGGAGCTGCTTACCCACGTGTTTGCTGGTTTTCCTGATTCCCACTACGGGTTCTTTAATTTTCTTTTTTTTTAAAAAAACTTAATAAACCACTATATTTATTAAGGGAACTCTGGTGGCTTAATGGTAAGGAATTGCACTACCAGTCCAAAAGCCCACAGTTTTAATCCACCAACTGTTACACAGAAAAAGATGATCAGTATCTTTTTGTGCAATTTACTGCCTTTGAAAACAAGCTGGAGGGTCAGCTATGGGTCAGTTCTGAATCAATGGTGACAACAACAACAATGTCCCAGTAGTTAAATCTTAGCCTAGTTGTTGGGAAAGTTCAAAACTCCAACATCAGAAAACACTGCCAGAACAATTGTCTCAACAGGGCAAAAGTAGAAAGGAAGGTGTAGCAATCAATACTGTAGATATGGAAGATTCACTCCTGCCCTCTCCTTCCAGATAAAGCCGATTTCATAGGGGAGTTATCAATCTATGGAGAATTGTGGAATTCTTTTCCTCCTCAAAGTAAGAAAATCCAGCAGCTTTATTTAGATGTTTCACTGAGAAGATCCTGGACTCAAAATGGACTAAAAATCCAGCTACAGTTGAATGTGGATTGGTTCAATAACTTGCAGCAGCCCTTGAAATAATACAGGTTAGAGTTTCCTCCTGGTATAGTCTTCCCTAGACAACAGTGCTGTTGAATAGACTTTGGCAACAAAAGACCTCTTCAGTTGTGTTTCTAGGCATACTGAAGCTGAAGGAACTCTCAAAAATGTGATGACAGTTGATGTCTAGAGAAGTGACAGACAGCATGCCTGCAATGCAGGGTTCTTTAATTTTCAAAGGTCATGGGACATTTCAAATGATGCTCCCTTTAACTGTGAGTTTCATAAGGGTGTGTTGTTACTGTTGTGTACGGTCAAGTTAGAACTGACTCATTGCTGACCTTCCAGCAGATGTCCAGAGGCAGTTAATTACATAAGAGGAGACTACCCATCTCTCTCTTGTATAGCAATTGGTGGCTTCGAACCACATGCTGTTGGGTTGACAGTACAACTTCTTACCACTAAGCCACCAGAGCTCCCTTCATAAGGACATAATAAACATCCTTTTAATGAATCAAAGAGCTCAGTTAGTCAGTCAGTCAATAGAAAAACAAATTTTGTGATTCAGACATTCTTAGCCAGAAAACAGAGCCCTAGTCTTTCCTTGCATGTGGTTAAGCCACCATCATGTCACCTGTAACCCACACGTTTCCATTTAGATCAAATTCTTGGAAGCTAGTACATCATTTATTAAAAATGTGTGAAGCATGACTGGACAGAATGTGGCAGTTTACAGGAGCCAAGTCTGTCCCAGCTAATGATCTGAGGCGAGAATTATTTACCACAAGGACAGAGTTCGCCTTGGGCTTTCCCTCTGTCTCCACAAACCTTTTCTCTCCCAGACCTGAACCACACAGATCTGTGATGCCTGCAAGATGACTGCTTTTCTAATGTGGCTCTGGAAACCAAAACATAGCCCTGCTGATGGCTCTGATGAAAAGATTAAGAACTGCTCACACCACTAGGGAATGGACACAACAGAAAATGCAGTCCTGCTCAGGCACTGGATGAAAATGGGGAAGAATTTTGTCAAAAGTTCAAAATCCAAAAGGTATTGATACTTAATTCTGAACTTTTTTTGGTAGCATTGGAAAGAAAGTGTTATCTTGCCTCAACATTTACTGATGTCATTTATACTTTGGAATCTGTGGATAGGTAGAGATCCAAGTTCATGCACCTGCTCATATATGCAGAAACATTTGAAGAGTGCTTGGCAAAGGGCTGTTTATGTGCTGGGCAAATGTGACCAGAACAATGCTATGTGAATGGAGGGGCGTGCAAAGGGTTAACACACTTGAATGTTAATGGAAATCCAGAGAGTTGACTCTACCCAGTTCTATCTTGGAAGAAAGTTCTAGTGACCTATTTAATAAAAATCAGTTACTGAAAGTGCTTGGAAGCACAGTTCTGCCCAGACACATCTGGCATCACTATGAGTTGGAAGTGACTTCATGGGAAATGTTTTTTATTTTTTGGGGTTGTTTGTTTTTAATGAGTAGACTTCACCACCACACTTGGACTTCCCAAGAAAGCATGGGCTGGTAGAAAAAGGTAAGTGACCACATATGTAGAAGGCTTTCTTTGCAGATGGCTCATTTAAAAACTTTGCAACAAAGAAATGTTTGGGTCAGAGGGTGCTGGACATCCCCCATCTCCATTCTTTTTTTTTTTTTTTCATTCTTTCCTTCTATTTCAAAATAGCCTTTAATTTGTGGCTATTCATGCAGATGTTTTGGGAGGGAAAGCCTCACTTCCTATCATCTTTTACAACTGCACGTAGTGCTAAGGAGCTATTCTGCCAACCTAAAGGGACATGGTTTGAGTCCACTAGCTGCTCCATAGAAGAAATTGGCAATCTCCTCCTGTGCAGTTTGCTACCTCTGAAAACCTGCTAGAGGGTCAGCTGTGAGTTGGTTCTGTGATTCAACAGGATAACAAACAACAACAACAATAACTCAATGACCAAGTTCTAGTCACTGGCATGTAAGTGGAGGTTGCAAATGTCATCTTGTGCTCCAGAGGTGAGGATAATGTTGCAGGAATGAACTAGTAACAAGACAGATGGAGTTAGGGTCCCTGATAACCTTCTTAGAGAATAGGCAATCATAACCTCCCAGACTAATTTAGGTAACTGGTATTTAGATTCTCTTCCACATGCTCCTAACCTCTATCCTAACTTTACTTGAACTAGTGTAATCAAGTCGGAACCAACTCACAGCTGATCTTTCAGTGAGTTTTCAGAGGCTGTAAACTGCACAAGAGGAGGTTGGTCATCTTTTCCCCCAAAGAGCAGTTGGTGGATTCAAATAGCCTGCTTTTGAGTGAGCAGTACAGCTCCTTAACCCTAAGCGACCAGGGCTCCCTAAATCTGAGTTAATAGATTGTGAAACAGAAGTAGACCCTCTAGGGTCCTCAGTCTCCCTTTCTGTGCTCTTTAGCCCATTGGTGGTGCTACCTCTCTTAGACACTGAAGCTTTAAAAAGTCTACTCATCACTCACTCTTTACAAGCTGTCCTTAGGAAAGAAGCTTATCGACTCATCATTACTGATGCCTACATCATTTATGACAGTCCAAAGTACTGCAGATTGCTGTCTAGATGCCATCAGGGATTACAAAACAATTGATTTACGGAAATTAGGCCTAAAAGAAATTGCACCATTAGGCATATAACATGTTTATTTTTGTCTGATTGAGATGTTAACATCAGAAAACCAAGGAGGAATGAGCAAAAAAAAAAAAAAAGCAGAGTAGAAGCTGCCCAGGGAAGAGGCCCTTCATATTCAATCCTATGAACAATCAATCACTTAGAGTTCAATGAATATGCAAATGGAAGGCATTGTTAAAGGTTCTGAGTTATAGTGGAGAGCAGGGTAGATAATGTGACCGGCAGAATTTACATTTAAGCTGATGTATGAGTGGGAGTAGGAGAGAGACAGTAAATAAATTAATGCAGAAATTTAAAATATCAGACAGGAGCTATTTTGTACAATAAAGGGGCTCTTTCTCAGAGAGTGACCTGGAGGTGAAGCCTGCATGGCAAGGATGAGGTAGCCAAGGAAAGATGTGAGGAAAGAATATTCCATGTTTTGGAACAAGCATTCCAACGACAAGGGTAAGAGGCCAGTGTGGCCAGACTGTGTGTGAACAAGAGGAAGATATTGAAGACAGGGTGATGGTCATGGAGGACTAACTTGTTCTAGGGTAGAAGTAAGATTACATCTTCAATGTAACGAAATAGCATTTTTAGCAATATTAAGATGCTGACCCTTCATAATGTATGTCTGTCTTTCCTCTTTTGCAATCTACAGACTTCTCCCCTCCTCACTTGCATACAATTAAAGTTGCAGAATACCTTCCAGGCTTGAATGGAAGTCTCTGTAATTGCAGTTTAACGTGTGAAAAATTCTTTTGCCGAAGACTATAGATTTAAACATGGATTTGGTTCTCGGTTGAACATTGTTTTCTTATTGTTACGTGCCATTGAGTCTAATATGTTGAGAGTCTTCCTTGCTTTTGTTGACCATCCACTTCAACAACCACTCTCTTTTCTAAAAAATTTACTATTTACTGGGAATGTACCCCAGAGAAACCATGTCTGCCATCCAAGCAAATATATGCACACCCATGTTTATTGCAGCTTTGTTTACAATAGCAAAGAAAGAGTTGGAAGCAGCCTAAGGGCCCATCAACAAACGAATGGAGAGAGAAGCTGTGGTATATCCACACAATGGAAAACTATGCAGCATTGAAAAACAAGGAACTCATGCAATATTATTCAAAGTGGGTGACCCTGGAGGACATTATGCTGAGTGAAATAATCTCAGTCACAAAGGGACAAATACTGCATGGTGCCACTGTTCTAGAATGGGTCTGACATCAGGGTTGGGGTATGACAGAAAAAACTGGATAAATTATGTATATTGTATTGAAACAGATGAGAGAAAGAACAGATTAGAAGTGATATAAGATTGAGTATTATGGTTAGCACAGGAATCCAGAATTAAGGTTGCATAGAGAAGTGTTGTTGCATCAGAGAATTGGACAATGACTAGGGAGGATAGAAGGAGAAGTGACGCCTTTGAGCTGTGGTGCTGGAGAAGAGTATTGAATGTACCATGGACTGCCAAGAAAACAAACAGATTCAACCTAGAGAGGGTTAAACCAGGCTGCTCCTTGGAGGCAAGGATTCTGGGGCTTCGCCTGACATACTTTGGACATGTTGTAAGGAGAGACAGGTCTTTAGAGAGGGACATCATGCTGGGCAGAGTAGAGGGACAGCGCAGGAGGGGAAGACCCTCTATGAGGTGGATTGATTCAGTGACTGGGGTAATCGGAATGGGTGTGTCAGAGGCAATGAGATTGGCACGGGATAGAGCACGGTTTAGGGCTGTTGTACATAGGGTCGCTATGAGTCGCAAAGGACTCCACGGCACATAACAACAACAACAACAACAACAGAGAAGTGTACTCGGGGTGGGGGGTGGGGGGAAGGGACGTGGGAATTGTATACTAATGAAGGAATTTTTTTTTCTCTCTCTCTTCGGAGGGGGAAGCGAGCTGGTGGGGAGGGTTGGGCAGAGAGAAAATTGTGGCAATGAATGAATGGAAATCCAAAACCTCTGTAAAAAAAAAAGAGAGAGAGAGGGAGAGAAGCATTTTATCTGTTGGCAAACATGAAGGAAACCTGATTTGGTGTGTTAAATTGGGTAAGCAGTCTAACCTACCTTCTTCTCTGGGGAAAAGATGGACTGAGTTTTCCCAAACGTATTTAAATCCTCAGAAAACCACTCAATGGCAAATAGGCTTGGGTGTCAGTAGCAAATATGAATTCTGTAATTCTGTCACTATTTTTACCATTCTATGTCATAACGGAAGTATGTTACTAATGAAAAACTGTTCTTTGTAAAATTTACTATTAATTTCAATGAAAATTTACAGAGACTTTGGATTTCCATTCCTTCATTGTTGCACTTTTCTCCCCTCCCAACACTTCCCCCTAGTATACTACCCTCTTGGAAAAGTAAAAGAAAAATTCTTTCATTGTTTTATAATCCCTCCTCCCAGGTCCACTCCACCATGCAGCCTTCACTCTAGACTCCTGTCATAACAGTAATACCTAATCACATATCCCTTTTAAACCGTTTTCTCCCTCATCTGTTTCAATGCAGTATAAATTATTGAACCCATCTTTCTTAGTTTCCCCCCAACCCTGATGTCAGTCCTGTTTTACAACAGTGGCACCATGCAGTATTTGTCCTTTTGTGACTGAGATATTTCACTCAGCATAATGTCCTCCAAGGTCACCCATTTTGAATAATATTGCATGAGTTTTTATTTTTCAATGCAGTGTAGTATTCCATGTGCCAGAGCGTCTCTATTCATTCATTCATTTGTTGATGGGCACTTAGGTTGTTTCCAACTCCTTGCTATTGTGAACAAAGCCGTGATAAACATGGGCGTGCATATATCTGCTTTGGTGTCAGTTATGAACTCTGGATTTATTCCCAGTAGTGGAATTGCTGGGTCAAACGGTATCTCTATTTGCGACTTTTTGAGAAAGCACCATGCCACCTTCCACAGTGATTGCACCATTTTACACTTCCGCCAACAATGAATAATGGTTCCAGTTTCTCTACAACCTCACCAGCATTTGTTGCTTGCTATTCTGTTAAATTTTGCTATTCTGACTGGGGTGAGATGATATCTCATAGTTGTTATGATTTGCATCTGTCTTAGAGCTAGGGATTCTGAACATTTCTTCATGTGCTTGTTAGCCATCTGAATGTCGTCTTTGGTGAAGTGTCTGTTCATATCCTGTGTCCATGGAACAACCACTCTTAACAACATGCCCCAAATAACAAAGTTTAAAACAATAAAGAAAATATATTCGCTTATTTTCCTTTAACACTAAAGAAGTCTGCACATGATCAGTCCCAGGCTAAAGGAGAAGTTCAGTAAATCCTCAGAGCCAGGGTCCTTCCAGTTCATCCAACTAACCATCTCCAGCAGTGACCTCTAGAGTTACAGTCCAAGATGGTGGCTGGAGCACCAATTACCAAAACTTTCTTCTGTAGGGTGAGTTCTGAAGAAGGAGGAAATGCTCATTCTCTTTTAAACTTTTTTTTAAAAAATTGTGACATATTCTTTGAATTAACATAACAATCATACATATCTCCTTTGCCAAATTTAACTACATAGCTACACCTACCTGCAAGGGAGTCTGGGGAGAAATGTATTTTATCTAGATGGTTGTGTGCCCTAATGAAAACTAGGTTCTACTTTTCAAGAAAAAGAGGAGGATTTTGGTAAAGCAGCTAGCAGGATTTTGGTAAAGCAGCTAGCAGTTTCTGCCATTGGGTTATACCTGCATCCTTTAACTCACTGCATTTTATTTCATTTTCAGGCTGCTCTGGATAGGCCAGCAGATATGACATTGAATGGTCCAAATCAAAACCCAAACTCATTGTGATTGAGCTGAACTTGTTTCTAAATCTGTCATCTTTATGCCATGCCTTCCTCCAGCAAAGTGACCAATAGCATTCAAACAGCAAACTTTTCAGTAGGCAAGTGGTTCACCACTGCACCGCTAGAGCTTCTACTTTGGATGAAAGCAACTTTGAATTTCAGATGCCAACACTCAAATTCCTACCATATACGCTAACAGCTGCACATGTTTATTGAAGGTTCAATTGGCTGTGCTCAATTTGTTGTGCTCCATTGGCTGTTCTAGGAATACGTCCAATTCAATACCAGAGACACAGTAGGCAAACAAATATTTTCCTACACGAATTAGGTAAAATTACATGAAATCAGTGTTAATAAAGATGATTAGAACTCCTCCTTTACAGAGACTTTAACCGAAGTCAGGTAAACAACAGTGAAAATAAAATAGTCTGCATGTTATGACAGCGCTGAGAGCAAAGGACTTTGTGATCACAGAGGAAGGAATTACCAGCCCCTCCTGGAGTGACTACTTAGAACATTCCTCTGTCCTCTAAAACAGAACCGTGAAAGACAGCCCTCAACCCAGATGTTTTTAATCAGGGCTGGGGCTTGTGAAGTCAATGAGCTGCCTGTCCAGACAGAAACAGACCATGGACATGATTGTCTTCATTTAGTGTGGGCCACTTCTCACATGTAATTTTAATCTCAGTTGTCCATTTGAGTGAACTTGGCACAGAAGTATGCCTGCAACAAACTCTGTTATGGAGGAATGCACAGCCTCCAGAAGGGAATGTTATGAAGACCACAAAACAGCTTGGTGCAGACTGAGTAATCCCACACGACATCAGATCTATATACAGTTTCATTCATTCCAAAGTATTAAGTGTCTGCTCTGAATTAGACATCATCTAAGCCCTAGAGATTGGTAGACAAGATGGCTGAGTTTCTGTACTCCAACTGCTTAAATTTTAAGTGAGAAGATATACAATCTACCAATTAATTATGTTGTTTGTTATGTGCCATCGAGTCACTTGCAACTCATTGCAACCCTGTGTACAAGAGCCCTAAACCCTGCTCTATCTTTTTCTAGCTTCATCATCCACCCTCCTGAATATGATGTCCCTCTCCAAAGGCTGGTCCCCCCTTGTAACATGCCCAAAGTATGTCAGATGACGTTTCAGAATCCTTGCTGCCAAGAAGCAGCCTGGTTTCACCCTCTCCAGGATGAACCTCTTTGTTCTCCTAACAGTCCATGGTATATTCAATACTCTTTCCCAGCACCACAGCTCAAAGGCATCAATTCTCTTTCTATAATCCCTAGTCATTGTCCTGTTCTCTGAGGCATAGCACACAATTGTGAAGACTATGGCCTGAATCAGGCATACCTTAGCCTCCAGCCTGACATCGTTGCTCTTCAGTACTTTGGAGAAGTCCCTGACAACTGACTTTCCCAATGCAATTCATCTCTTGATTTCCTTGCTGCTGGTACCAAGAGTGTTGATTGTGGAGCCAAGCAAACTAAAACTGTTAACAATCTCAATCTCTTCACCATCCATAATGATGCTACCAATCAGCCCAGTGGTGAGAATCTTTGTTTTCTTGATGTTGAGCTTCAATCCATATTGAAGGCTGCAGTCCTTGACCTTTGCACAAGTGCTTCAGGTCTTCCTCAGTTTCAGCAAGCAGGGTTGTGTTATCTGCATAACACAGGTTGTTGATAAATTTTCCTCCAATCCTGATGCCACACTCCTCCTTGTACAGCCCAGCATCCCAGATAACTGCATACAGATTGAAAAGGTACAGAGAGAGAATACATGCCTGGTGGACACCCTTCCCGATTTTGAATCATGCGGTGTTTCCTTGCTTTGTTCTGATGACTGCCTCCTATTCCAAATATAGGTTTTGCATAAACACAATCAAATGTTCTGGAATTCCCATTCTTCTCAGAGTCAGCCACAGTTTGTTGTGATCCACACAGTCAAAAGCCTTTGCATAGTCAGTGAAGCACAGATAGACATTCCTCTCCCTAGTACCACGGCCTCTGCTCAACCCAGGCTACACAATTGGCAGTTCTCTGTTGATGTGTTGCTCCAGTCATTTTGGGATAATTTTCAGCAGAATCTTGCTTGCATGTGATATTAATGATATTGCTTGATAATTTCCGCACTCTTTTGGATCACCTTTCTTTGGAATGGGAACAGATATCAATCTCTTCCAGTCAGTTGGCCAGGTAGCTGTCTACCAGATTTCTTGGCATAATTTAGTGAGTATATGTAGGGCAGTGCTTGGTTGTTGAAATATGTCAATTGGTATATCATTAACTCCTGGAGCCTTGTTTTTTAACTATTCTTTCAGAACAACTTAACTTCTTCCTTCATCACCACAGGTTCTTGCTCATACATTGTTTCATGAAATTCTTCTATTTCAGCCAATTTCTTCTGGCACAGTAACTCTGTATACTCCTTCCATCTTCTTTTAATGCTTCTTGGATCATTTAAAATTCTGCCCAAAGCATCCTTAAGTATTGCCACTTGTGGCTTGAATTTGATTTTCAATTTCTTCAACTTAAGAAATGCTGAGCGAGTTTGGCCCTTTTGATTTTCTGTCTCCAGCTCTTTGCACATTTCATTATAATATCTTGCTTTGTCACCCTGAGCTGCCCTTTGAAATTTTCTGTTTAGCTCTTTAATATCTTGATTTCTTCCTTTAGCTTTGGCTTCTTGGCACTCTAATACAATATTCAGAGTCTCATCTGACATCCACCTTGGTCTTTTCTTCCTCTTCTGCCTTTATAATGACCTTTTGCATTCTTCATTGACTATATTCTTGATATCTTCCCACAGCTAATTTGGTCTTCCCTCATTGGTGTTCAAGGCTTCAAACCTGTTTGTGAGATGGTTTTGAAATTTGAGTGGGATAGACATGTGAAAAGCCTCGTGGAAAGGGAAACTCAGGGCTCCCCACATAGCACAATCAAGTCACACCTATCAATTCTGACTTCAGTTAAAGAAATCACTTAGGAAAACAGCCCAATTGAAAATCTATTTTTTTAAAAAATTCTATTTATTGAGGAATAATTTACATACAGTAACTGAAATGGAATGGGTTGCTATGGAGTTGTTTCTCACTCAGGGCCACCCTATGTGTGCCCAGAGTAGAGCTATATGTGCATAATAGGGTTTTCATAGGCTGACTTTTCAGCAGTAGATAGATGCTAGCTTTTCTTTCAAAATGTCACTGAGCAGTCAAGTGCTAACTATTTGTGCCACCATGGGACTCCTGGACATTGTTAAGTGCCGAAGAGTCAGTTTCCACTCATACTGACATCATGGACAACAAAATGAAACACTGCCCAGTCTCATCATTCTCAAAACTGTTGCTTTGTTTGTCCTTCTGTTGCTGTATATGCTGTGTCAATTCATTTCAGTGAGTGTCTCTCTCTCTCTTTTTTTGTTAACTCTCTACCAAGCATGAAGTCCTTGATTTTATATACAGTTTATGTGAAATGAAGACTCATTATCCTTGCCTCTAAGGAATTCTGGTTGCACTTCTTCCAAGATATATTTGTTCATTCTCTTGGCAGTCTATGGTATATGCAATATTCTTTGCCAATACTATAATTCAAATGCATCAATTCTTCTTTATTCATTGTCCAGTTTTCAAGTGTATGTGAAGTGGCAGAAAATACAATTGCTGGCATTAGGTGACCTTAGCCATTAAAAAGACATCTTTGCTTTTGAACACTTTTAAGAGATCCTTTGCTGCAGATTTGCCAATGTAATATACCTCTAGGATTTCTTGACTACTGCTTCCATTGGTGTCTATTGTGAATCAAAGTAAAATGAAACTTCAATCTTTTGTATTATATGTTGTGATGGTGCTTCTTGGTTCAGTTGTGAGGATTCTTGTTTTCTTTATGTTGAAGTGTAAACTATAGTGAACACTATAATCTTTGATATTCATCACTAAATGCTTCATGTTATCTTCACTTTTATCAAGCAAGACTGTCATCTGCAGAATTAATGAGCATTATTCCAATGCTAATGCAACAGTATTTTTCATGCAATCCACTTTCTCAGATTATTTGTTCAACATACAATTTGAATAAGTATGGGAATAAGTTTATGCATAAGCATAGACACATCTGTAACTGCTTTTAAACCGTAATACCTCCTTGTTCCTTTCTGTAGATTATGCATAGATTTTGAATGAATGTAATGAAATGTTCTGGAATTTCTATTTTTTGCAATCTTAACCATAACTTGTTATGATCCACACACTCTAATGCTTTACGCCAAGATCTTTCTTGAGAATGATATCTCTCATTCCATATCCTTTTCCACCACCCATCTGTCAGCTTATATCGTGCATGTTGCTGTCAAGCTCAAAGCTAAATTTCCAGTGTTTAAAATACCAGCAGAGTTACTTATGGTGGACAGGTTTCAGCAGAGCAACCAGACTAAGACAAGTGAGTAAGAAGGACCTAGAAATCTACTTCTAAAAAATTGGCCAGTTAAAACATGAATAACAGAAACTCCATATATGCAATGATATGAATCTATTTTACATGAACAGTTAGTGAATTTTGACCATTAATTTGACTACAATTGTTAAAATCAAGATGCAGAGAATGCCTGCTGTTGTTGATGCCAACCCTTAGCCACCCTACGCACAACAAATTGAAGCCTTGCCCAGCCTCCCAGCCACCTCTCTGTTAAGCCTCTCTGTTAAGGTGCTGTCACGATGTCATTCCATCTGTTGAATCTTCTCGTCCTAAAATGTAGTCTGTTGCTGTGTATCTCAACCCCACAACCCCAGCTGCAGATAATCATTGATCTACTTTTCAATGCTACAGATTAGATTTGTGTTTCCTAGAGTTTAATAGAAATGGAACCATATAGAATTCTCCTCATTTTGTCAGCTCTCTTTCCCTCAATATATTTTTAAGATGCATCATTATTGTTGCTTACATTGGAATACATTATCTTCTGTTCTATACTACACATTGTCTACTCATGTACAGATAGGAATTTGTGCATTTCATGGGAATGTAGCCTTTTTCTCAACAGCTCCCTCCCCAGAGAGTCAAATTCCCTTCCCTTTTGTATGTCACGAGAGTCATCATCATCCCATCTCTCTGTGAGACAGCCTCCCACTTTTGTCTAATTGGGAATATCTCCCCTCCACACAGTGTTGCAGCTGGCAGCCCACCAATTCCCTCTTTGCAACAGGGCTGCTTAGCTTGACTACTGTGAATGATGAAGAAATCTAAGCTATGTGAGAGAAAAATAGTAAAAGGCTCCTGCCGAGCCTACCGCGCTGGTGTCCCCGGGATTTAAATTAAATCAACGGATGCCTAACGTTTTGAATTATGATAATTTCTGTCAATGAACTTGAGAGTGGTGAATTATAAACAATTTATGTCAAGGATGATACAAAAACAGTGTATACCAGTCAATGTGCAAATTATTTTATTTTCTTTTTTTCTTATGAGTCTGTATCTTCCATAAATCATATGTACTTTCCTTGGAAGCAAATCTTGAAGCAATGAGACCAGTGACTGTGCAATCAAAGCACTTTGTTGTTATCCTTTCAAACACCTATACCAAATGAATGCCAATGCAGGCACTTACAAGGGAAAACTCCCATCCATCGCTTTGTGGTGCTATGGTGACGTATTGCTGTGATGCTAGAAGATTTGCTGCTGGTATTTCAAATCCCAGCAGGAACATGCAGGGTGGACAAGCTTTTCTAGATTTTTCAGGATTTTCCACACAGACAATCATGTCATCTGCAAATAGAGAAATTTTCTTTTCTTCTTATCCACATGTCTTTTGTTTCTTTTTCTCGCCTTCTTGCAACACCTAGAATTTCTGGCAGTATGCTGCAAGAAGAATGGGCAATCTCTTCCCGTGTGATTAACTGCCTCTGAAAACTTGCCAGAGGATCAGCAATGGGGCGATTCCAACTCGATGTACACAGCACGTGCTGAGTTTAGTGTGATAAAAGTGGATATCTTGACTGGCTTTTTCTTGGTATTAGGGGAAATGCATTCAATCTTTCCCCATTATGTGAACTGTGAATTTTTCTCCACTGCTCTTTGTCAGATGGAAGTAATTTTCTTCAATTTATAAAATGCTGAGCATTGTTATGATTGGTATCAGACTTTATCAAATGCTTTTCTATATAAATTGATATAATTGCCTAGTTGTTCTTTAGTTTCAGATACAGTGAAATATTTCTAACATAGGATTTCTTTTAAAAGATTAACTAGTCCTGCATATCTAGAGTAAATTCACCTTGGCCATGGTGCATAATAACTCTTGTATATTGATGGATTCAACTTACATTATAGAGTGTGTGTGTGTGTGTGTGTGTGTGTGTGTGTGTGTGTGTGTTATCTTGTTATTGATACCAGGGTAAAGAAAACTGGTCTCCTAACGTGAGTTAGTAATTGTTTCCTTCTCTGTTATCTAGAAGATATTGTATATATGTTATGTAGTAATGGCTGCAGTCAGATGGATCCTAGTAGAATGTTAAGAACACCAGAAGAATGCTTATTTGTGCTTTATTGACTGTGCAAAAGCATTTGATTGTGTGAATCATAACACGATTTGGCTAACATTGAGAAGAATGGGAATCCCAGAGCACTTAATTGTGCTCAGATAAAACCTATATGCCTAGACCAGGAGGCTGTTATGTGATGACAGCAAGGGAACACTATGTGGTTTAAAATTAGGAAGGGAGTGCATCAGGGTTGTATTCTTTCTCCATACTGATTCAAGCTTTAAGCTAAGTAAATTATTCAAGAAGCAAAACTCTACAAAGAGGAATGTGGCATCTGGATCAATAATGTGCATTATGCAGATGACATAACTTTGCTTGCTGAAAGTGAGGAGGACTTAAAGCACTTGTTGCACAGGATCAAAGAATGCAGCCTTCAGTATAGATTGCATCTCAATGTTAAAACCACTGTTCTTACCACTGGATTGATAGACAACATTATGATAGATGGAGAAAAGATTGAAACTGTCAACAACTTCATTTAACTTGGATTCACAATTAACCCAGTTGTTCCTGCAGTCAGGAAACCAGGAGACAGACACAAAGCACTGAGAAAAATCTGCAGTTAGAAACCTCTCCAATTATTGAGAAGTAATGATGTCATTTGGGGGACTAAGGTGTGTCTGATTCAGATCACAGTCTTTCAAATCACTTACTATACATCTGAGAGCTGGACAATGACTAAGGATGACAGAAGAACTGATGCCTTTGAGCCATGGTGTTAAAGAAGAATGCTGTATATCCCATGGACAGCCAAAGGAACAAACAAATACATCTTGGAAAGAGGGCAGCCAGAGTGCTCTTTGGAGGCAAAGATGATGATGCTTCACTTCACATACTTTGGGTATGTTCCCAGGAGAGGCTACTACTTGGAGAGAGACATGATGCTCAGAAATGTGGAGGGTCTATGAAGGAGAGGAAATCCTCAACCAGGTGAACTGACACGGTGACTCCTGCAATGGGCTCTAGTGTGTCAGAGGTGTGAGGATGACACAGGATAAGACAGGGTTCAGATCTGCTATTCATAGAGTCACTATGGGTCATACTCAATGGAACCTAACAACAACATCAGTGATATTTATCCATTATAGGTTTGATACAATTTGCTAATGTAAAAATCTAGGTCTTGATATTATCTTTGTGGAAGGTTTTTGACTGAAAAGTCAACTTATTTCATAGTAAGAGACTTGTTTTCAAGGAATTGGCCTGTTTTATATAAGTTGTTTCATTTCTGTCTGTGGAGTTGCTCACAGTATTCTTAGGACCTTTTTGATGCCCGTGACTGCTTATTTTTTTTTTTTTTAGTTACATGCCACAAAGAAGTACATTACGTTGGTTCTGATAACTTGTCAACCTAATAATAATATCTTCTCCTCGTGTTTGGATGTTGCATATCTTTAGGAATTATAAAGGGCTTTTCAAAGGAAATGACTTTGATACCAAAGTTAGGGCAATGATTGATTGATCCATATGTAACCTATTTGTTCCTGCATTAGGTACAACTCCAACCACCTACCAACCTGAACTCACCCCCCCCCAAAAAAAAACAAACCACCAACTTAACATGCGCTCAATAACTTCTTTTTATGTTACTCTCCACTTTCTCTTCTTTTCTCTAGCCCTCCTACTAGAAAAAACAAGATCTGCTGGGATAGCCCATAGAGGGATGCACTGCAGACTCAAAGGTGGGCTCTCTGGTGGTTCAAATTCACCAGCCGCTTCCTGGAAGAAAGATGGAAAGTTTCCTTTCATGTGATTTAGGGCCTTGATTCTGACTCCTCAGCAACTAGTTTGAGTTTCATCATTCCTGCTCCAAAGAGCACTCCGGCTGCACTCTGTCTAAGACATATCTGTTAGTTTTCTCATCTACCATTAGTATAGTTATATGTATGTTTGGAAGCAGGAGTGGCGTCCAGTTCCTAAATAGCATACCTCTGGAAACTCTATGAACTTAGAGAAACAATGATAGTTATAGAAAGGCTTCAGGTCTTTTGTTCATAGGGTCACTCAGAGTCATGCTTGACTCCATGGCAATCAACAAATACAACATGTATAGTTAGTATAGCTATACATAAAATGAAATTATTTATTCTAAACTTCACATAAAATGATAAGTGAGCATTTGAAAACAATACTTAAGGTAAAATTGAAGGTTCTTCTAAGAGAGAAGTTAAGTTGTACATAAGGTTATGAGTTATAGTCTACTTGACAGCCAACAGCAGCAGCAACAACAACCATTAGAGCTATTAAAACTCAAGCTCATTGCCATTGAGTCAGAACTAACTCATAGCTGACCTTCCACTGGGTTTCCTAAGCAGTAAATTGTTCAGGAGGAGACTGCCCATCTTTCTCCTGCTTCTTCTACCATCTACAGGGAGAAGAATATACTACTGCAGGTCCCATAATACGGAGACATCCAGAGAAACCTGAACTTGACCAAGCCCAGCTGAAGACAGCAGCATCATCCACAACCTGGCAGACTCCTGAGCAAGAGGAATGTTTATTGTCATAAGCCACAGAGGTCTTGGCATTGTTTGTTATGTAGTAAATACTAATTGCATTCATGTTGGGGATATTTTTAAGAATAAGAGTTAAGACCAACTGTGCATGCCATTCTAAGACAGTAGATATTTCATTAATGGCTTGTCAGGACATCTATTTTACCAGAAAAAAATATAAATTCCTTTTGCAGTGCTGAGGTATTAGACGTATCAGATTTCACTGTATTTTATAACTTTACTAAACCTAGTTCAAGATATCACTCTTAGAGTCAATGGGAGATTCCACCTCAGCCGAGTTTTGGGGATCCTCTCCCTCGCTTGGGATTGTGTGCAAACACTCATGTTTACATAGTTCAAAAGAACTGGGAAACAGTCCATCAGCTGTGTTCCTAATGTTTCTTTTTTTCCCCTTTAATTTTTATTTTATACTGGTTTGCTTACAAAGTTTGTATATATTGTTTTCATGCTATTCTTCATTTACATTGTGTTTCATATAATCATTCCCATGTATTATGTTTTATAAAATTAATCACCACTGGACTACGCCCATCATTACCATGTCTTTTCAGATCCTCAGCAGATTTTGCCCATTTCCTTTACCCCCTTCCTCCACTCACCAAATTGTGCACCTCAGGTTTTGCCCGTACCCATCCTCACTCCTCTGCCTCTATCCCTTCCCCCTTTGGCTCCCCATATGTGTTCACTATCACAAGAACATGGAAACAGTCCAAATGTCTAACCACAAGTGGCTTAAGTTCACTTCATCTGTGTTTAAGGCTAGCCAGGCGTGGATTGCCCAAGATTTACTTGTGTTAATCATCTGTAGTAAACCATGTCACCTTTCCCCACAACCTCAAAGATTCTTCTTCCAGGTAAGGCTGACATCTGTCTGTCTCTCACCCAACCCCACAGCACCTTCCTATAGGATCAAAGCCTCTCCAAATCTCTGACATGGATGGAATACCAGGTAAGGAAAGAAGCACGGCCTTACTTGTATTCTCTCTCACTTTCTTTCTATGTCATCGAGTTGGAATTGACTCAGAGCTGACCCTCCTTTTGGTTTCTGAGGCTGTAAATCACAGGGAAGGAGATCATTCATCTTCCTCCTCGGAGTTTCTGGTAAATTCCAACTACCAGAAGGGTTTGGCCTTTGGATTAGCAGCACAGCTCACTGTGGACTATGTACACTGACAGAGCTCCCTGTGCTTATATACTAGACAGTGAAACCCACACAGAATTGTTCACTATAGTTTAGGAAGCAAGTACAAGTCCATGCTTCTCTTGCTTAGTGGATAATGCCCCCCACCCCAAAATAAACTATCTTCCTGTGGAATCTATGATTGTCATTTACATAAGGAACCAGCAGCTTAATGTTATCAAAACAGTAAGGAAAATTAATCTTATTGGGGTGCATACTGTGTTCAGCCCAGTTTCCATGGGAAGATCCAGTGGTAATCTCTTGAAGAGGCTCAAAGACCTGATGGCTATACTGGGTATTCAAACTGGTTAGAGTAAAACATCTTCAGAAAGCTAAGAGAGTCTTTTTTTTCCCGGCCTTCCTGTTCTTGAGTCTTCTATTCATACCATTTAGAGGCTACTTTTCAGAGACTTAGACAAGTCTCTTTTCAGAGACTTGGAGAGTGGTGAGCAGAGCAATCCTCAGCGAGGAGGCCTGGGTGTAAGAAGACACTGAGAACACAAAAAAGACCCACTGTTCAATGAGAGGAGTGCTCAGAGGAAGTGACAGGTTACAGAACCACAGAGGGACACTGAAATCTATGAACTTCATGTAATTCTCACTCTTGCTTTGGTGGCTGTGAGAGGTAATGCACAAAACAGACCAAGCCCACTGCCATCAAGTCAGTCCTGACTTATAGCAACCCTTAGGGACAGAGTAGAATTAACTGGCCTCCAAGGTATCTAGGACTATAATTTTTAAAGCAGCAGACTTGCCTCATCTTTGTCTTATGGAGCAGCTGGTGAATTTGAACTTACCACTTTGTGGTTAGGAGCTGAGTGCTTTAAGAACTGCATCACCAGGACACCTGTGAGAGGACGTAAAAGCTTTGAAACCAGAGGTGATCTGTGCCTAGGAAAAGTTCAGAAGAGAAGTAGGGACCTTGAGAGACTACCCAAGGTACCCAAGTAAGGTGGGAAGACTGTAGCAAACCTAAGGCTGGAAGAAAGGCTCCTGGGAAACTGGGCAAGGTTTGTCCAAGCTTTCTGGGTCTGAGTCATGGGAAGGCTGGTGCTTGGGTCTCTGCTAAATAGATGCACAACTTCCTTCTTAGAGTCTGCCCTCACCTGGCAGCTCTTCATGAACAGACCTCTAACTTTCTACAGGCTCTGGTCATTTCTGTTTTATTCCATTCTGGACTCTTCAAGAGATTGCAAGTTAAACTGAGACTAAAGCCACAGTGTGTTATAGATGCATGAGGATAGAAACTGGAAAAGTCGTTGTCCAGATAAGATCCCTTTGTGAGAGATAAGGTCCACAGGCAGTTCCTCCTCTGAGGACCCGCAAACACCACACCAGGGACACAGTGGTGAATGAAGACATTGAATCTGATGACAGAATCCAATCTAGCTTATGTGACTTATCACCAGCCACACAGTTTATGAGTGGCATGGGCTAACCCAGAAGGCAGAATTCTCTGTTCTGTTTTTTTCTCATCAGGTCCAGCAAGCACAGGTTTGCTTCAAACAATAGACCCCAGCCCCAAGTTCCCACCCTAGGGGAACACAGATAACATCTCAGAAAGCTAGGGATAAAATGATGAGGATGATTCTCTTACCATTTTAAAGGGTAGTTGAACATGGTTGCTTAATACTAGCAACAGATCCGGCACATTTAGGCATTCTTGTCTTTCTGAAAACGTTCCCTTTGTGGATGAGGGAGACAGAGATGGGACTGTGCAATCACAGCTTTGCAGCATGTCTGAGGGCGTCACTTTTCACACCAAGCATAAGCTTAATTCATCTCACCGACTTCTCACTTTTCCTTCCTTCCAAGACAACTGTCAGTACCTGCTCTAGGGTTTTCAGGAATCACACAGAATCAGAGCCAGTGAAAGGCCAGGAAAGGCGGGGTCGAGGTCTCCACTCGAAGGTGTGAGCCTGGTTTCTCCATCTGTAAATGACCGGATCATCAGCCTCATAGTCATCATGAGAATATTAGAAGGTCACTTGTGAGTAAAGAGATGTAGCATGGAAGTGTTCTCTTTCCTCATATTCCTTATCCCTTTTCTCATTGCTTACTTTTCAAGGAGAGAAATCTGGGAGCTTGGTGGTAAGGAGTTGCACTGCTAACCTAAAGGCACACAGTTCAAATCCACCAGCTGCTCCTCAGGAAAAAAATGGGAAATCTCCTATACCTATAACCTCTGAAACGTTTTTGGAAGATTAACCGTGTGTCAGTTCCCACTCAATGGTACATAACAATAACTCTTCAAGGGGTGAAAAGCACTACTCCACAATGAAACTGAAATCTAGGCATTAATATAATAAATTCATCTAAACTAAAGTGTAAAACCTTTAGGCCAATATGTTTTCATGTTTTTCACTCACATTCCTCTGCCCACCCACTCACCAGTGACTTGCTGCCAGGTTCAGAAGTGGGCAGGAAACAACCTCAGTTGTAAGTAAGAAGACATGCTCAAGTGCTGATTGGGGGGAGGGGGACTTTAAAACACTGGAGCAAGCCAGGAGGGGAATTATTATAAGAGTAATGAGGGTTATCTGTCCCTCTTAAGCCAAATCCTAAGTTTAGGGCTCAGCAACATGGATGCTTATCCAAACTCTGTACTTGACTTTCAGAATAACATTGGACAGGCCAACAAACAGGTATAAGTCCATGAAAGCTAATGTTTGTATTGACTTGGCCAGCTTACCATTCTCAATGGTTTGTCAAACACTTTATAACACCTTTCATCCTACAATCTGATATGAGCAGCCAATAAGTTGGAAGAGAAGTTTCCTTGGTAATGTGTTCCACATTTATTATATAAATGAATACATATACATATACATATACATATACATATGAATGTTCTGGGAAAGCACACTCTTTCCCCTGCAATCTTCTCAGTATCTAACTCTAGTTCCTATGATGTAAACCACTAGATGCCTATATCATTCCGTCTGACCTGCAAGTTTTACTTTTGTGAGCTCCTGCTACCATATAAACTGGAGGTTATCAGCGTTCTGTCCAACCACAGGTTTGGAATTTACCAACCCCTGCAATTTCTAAATGAAAAGCCAGAAAAAACTATTTATTTGAGGTAAATCCTTCTTCTGTCTCTCTTTTAGAAAAAAGACTAAGACAATACCTCAGCTTCCGTGTCTGTGTGTGTGTGTGTGAGAGAGAGAGAGAAGTGGTGTTGCTGTTCTGTACACAGATACCTGCACACACACGTTTCTGCACAAGTGTTTCTCAAAAATGAAGTTTTCAGGATGGCCGGCATCAAGTCTTTTGAAGTGTTTGCTAATAATGCAGGTTTCTGGGCCTTATTTTTTGACTTAGACTTTTTGAGGCCAGGTGATACCTCACTTGAATACCATGTTTTGATGCAGTCATTCAGATTTATGTCATTATACTCACAAAGACAGTCAAAATTCTAACTAATTATAATCTTATTAAAGGGAAAAGATATAATATACAAATATACAAAAGAAAATAATATACACAAGGTATATTATTGTTGTTGTTTAATTTAGAATATAAATACTTTATTGAATTTCAGAGAGAATAAAGGTTAGGACAATTTAACAGAAGAATGTAGAGGCATTAACCAAGCACTCTTAAGATTGAGAAAAAACCCTGGGACCAGAAGGGCTGCAAGGTTGACCTGTAGACCAAGAGTGATGGAAAATATGACTTGTTTTTATGTCAAGTGAGTTTTGAAGCAATTGGTGACATAACAATAGCTGATTATCAAAAATGTCAATGATAACACTAACAATGAAAAATCTTGCTATTAAATGTTAACACTTGATATTTTCTCACATTTTATCCTCCTTGCACGCTATGGCAGAGTGCTGGCCCTAGGTAAGACATTACTGTTCTGTACAACCAAATTGCAGATTATATTCTCAATTTGATGGGTCCAGCAAATTCTGGGATGTTTTCATGGCTTCTCCTGCAGATTGAGACCCACTGAAAGAAACTTTTACTGTTATTCATACATATTTCTGCAGAAAAGTAGAGGTGGTCTATACTTAAACTTGCAGAAACAATAATACCACTAAGCTTTTTGTCCAAAGGGGACCTCTTTTTTTAGCTTGTCTAAGGAGAAAGGATTGTTATTCTTGTATGCCTTCAAGTAAATTCTGAATCATAAGGACACCATATGACAGAGTAGAAATGCCCCCGTAGGGATCCTAGGTTATCATTCTTAAGGGAAGGAGCCCTGGTGGTGCTGCAAACTGAAAGCTCAGCTGTTCAAATCCACTCAACCACTAGCCAGTCTGCTTTCACAAAGATGACAGCTGGGGAATTCCATGATGCAGTTCTACTGTATCCTGTAGGTTCAATAGAAATTGCAATTGACTGGATGGCAACAGGTTCCATTTTAGATTCATCTTTGTGGGAACAGATGGCCAGGCTGTTTATTCTGTAGAGTGACTGATGAGTTTGAATTGTTCACCTTTGGTTAACAACTGAGCACTTGAACTGTCTGCCAATGGAATTCCTTAGGGGAAGGGGAATCTGCATAAACTCCACCTGCAATGAGAGATATTTAAGAAGTCAAGAGCACTAGCATGACAAGAACACATAATTTGTATTATATAACATTTAAGATAACAAAGCGAAAAATAACATTCACTTTTATAACATGAACTAAACAGAAGTAGAGGGTTTGGGAAAGGAAGGATTGTAAAAGATGGAGTGATTTTTCAGCTCCTTGTTGAAATGGCTTTTAGAATTTGAGAGTAAGATAGAAACAGTATGAGATTTGCATATTAACAAGAAGGAACCTAAACTTTTAGAAACTCTGTTTTAGAGGATCAAATAGTATATACTATATATCCTTTTCAGCAAGATTTGGATGATCTCTCTACAAGGACATCAATTGCTACTGTTAAGTGCTGTCAAGTTGGTTCTGATTCATAGTAATCCGATATATAATTGAATGAAACATTCCCAGGTCCTATGTAATCCTTTTAATTGTTGCTTTGTATGAGCCTAGTGTTGTAATTACTGTGTCAATCAATTTTATTGAAAGTCTATCTCTTCTTTACTGGTAATGCATGCCAAAAGTGAGGAAGACTTGAAGCACATGCTGAAGAAGGTTAAACACTGCAGCACTCAATATGGATTGCATCTCACCATCAAGAAAACAAAAATCTTCATCACTGAACCAATAGGGAACATCATGACATTGTTGTTATGTGTTGGAACTTCCAACCACACAACAGACATATCTAAAGACAATCAAGTTATGTAGTGTTTTTCAATATCCTTGTTCCTGAGTGCTGCATAGTGTATTCCATAGAATGTATTTGAATGATTGTATGAAACGCAATGTAAATGAAAGATTGTATAAAACACAATGTATAGGAATGAAACATAATGTAAAAGAATTACTATTTGAAAACCAACAAAAAATTTTTTTAAAAAGATAATTAGTAAATTCAAGAAAGTTATACACTCCTTTGAAGGATCCCTGAAGAGATAGTGGCAATATTGAGGAGTCTGCTGTACAAGGAAATGTTCCATGAACCCTGAGGCTCTTGTATGCAAGGGACCCCTTGGAATGTTAGGGCTGCACATGATCTGACTTTGTTCCAGGAATTACTCTGCATTAATCAGCACTCTCCGATAGCTAAGCTTTTTTATCCCTAAAGGGTTAAGCACTCTGAGAAAAGTTCTGAAGGCTATGGAATGTTTTCAAGTACATCCCCTGGAACACTTGGAGTCAATAGTCTTTTATCAGACTTACCTAACCATTGCATTCAAGAGTCAAAATATAGTGAGAGAACACAGAATCTTGGGGAGTTGAAAATAACTTGCTCCAGTCAAAATATTTTCTGTTTCTCTGTACCTTGAAAAACGTGTATGTGCACTTCAGCACCCTGAAAATTATGTATGCATACTTCAGCATCTGCCTCTCTTTGTGCTATTTTTAATAACTGTAGCTTTACAATAAATACAAGGTTCGGCTCTAAACAGGTGATGCCAGCAGAATAGAGCTGTGGCCCTTGACCTTCCATCATCTCTCATGAGTCTCTGCCTTCTGTGACCCACAAACCCAGAACACTGAGTGTGACACTCCTTAGAACAATTAACCATACAAATGGAAAAGGCAACATTGGCCTAGATTAAAGTTACAAAAGTATAAAGAGGCAAAAAAGAAAGACAAATTGAAGGAAACATAAGAAGGAATTAGGAAGAATGCTGCTACAATGTGAGGGTTGTAGTCAATATCACAAAATGTAATGTGAAAGAACTGTTGAATGGAAAACCAATTTAATCTACATATTTTCACTCAAATCACAAGCACAATTTAAAAAATCATGACTTAGATTAGTCATACTTTAGTTTCAAAAATGTTATCTTTTCTCTTCATCACCTTACTAAAGACCCTTGAAGTACATTTTTCAGTGATGCACCATTTGATTTCTTGACTGTTGCTTTCATAGCCACGATTATGGATGCAAATAAAATTAAAGACTAAATAATATCAATCTTTTCTCTGTTTGTCATGATTACTGGTCCAGTTGTGGGAGTTTTTTGTTGTGAGTTTTTTATTTTCTTAATATTAAGGTATAATCCATACAGAAAGTGGTAATTTTTTTCTCTCTTCACCAATAAGTGCTTCAAGTCCTGTTCACTTGCAGCAAAAAAAAAAAGTATGCCATCTATATAGTGCAAGTTGTTAAAGAGTTTTCTTCCAATAATAATACAATTATTTATCATCTAACTTCTCTGATCATTTGCTCAGCATACAGATTGAATAAATGTAATGAAAAGAAACAACCCTGATATATATCTTGCCTGTTTTAAACCGCATTGTATCCTCCTATTCTGTCTATTTTGGTCTTTGTATAATTTCCTCAAGATCACAGTTAAATGTTCTGGAATTCTTACCCTTCATAGTGTTTTATCCACAATTTGTTATGATAAACTCAATTGAACATCTTTGCATAGCCAGAAAAACATAGGTGAACAAACATCTTTCTTTGCTTTTAGGCAAGATCCATGTGACATCAGCAAATAATATCCTTTCTCCCACATCCTCTTCTGAATCGAACTTTAATTTCTGGCATTTCCATATCAATGCACTGTTACAGCCATTTTTAAAATTATGTCAGCAAAATTTTACCTGTAGTGTGATATTAGTGTTATTCAAAAATTTATCTATTATTTTTTCTACACTTTTTTAATGTAGGAGGAAGTGGGTAATGAGTACAAATATGGATCTTTCAGACTTGTTTGGTCAGGAAGTTGACTTCCAAACTTCTTAACATGGACTAGTGAGTGATTCCAAGATAACATCTGTTTGTTGAAACATCTCAATTAACAGTCTCCTATTATTTTTAAATCGCCTTTAGTGTAGTGTGGACTTCTTCCCTTAATATAATTTGTTCTTCATCATGGGCTTCTTCCTGAAATAGTTGTATGTTAACCATTTCTCTTCTTTAAAGAAACTATTCCTTCCTCTTCTTTTCATGAAGCATAGTCCAGTATTCTGCTTATATAATCCTTCAGTCTTATCATTTGAGGCTTGAATTGTTTTTACAATTCTTTGATCTTGTGAAATATTGAACATGTTCTTTCCTTTTGGTGTTCTCTAGCTCTTTACTCATTTAATTGCATTAATTTTTCTAGATGCTCTGTAAAATCTTCTATTCAACTCTTTCCGTTCAGTAGTTCTTCCATTTGTTTTAGCTACTTATGCTCAGAAGCAAGTTTCAGAGTATCTTCTGACAAACATTTTTATCTTTTCCTTTTTCCTTCTTTTTTAAAATAGCTTTTGACATTTTTTTGCATGTGATGTTCAGGTTGATCTAATTCATCAATTCATCTAGTTTTTGGTCATTAGCTCAATGAGTTAAAAATCTATTCTCGAGATAGTCTTCCGTTAATTATGATATACTCAAGATTGTATCTGGCTTTTTTGGATTTGTTTTCATTTTCTTCAGCTTCATCTTTAGCTAATATATGAGCAATTGATGATCTGTTCCACAGTCAATTCCTGGCTTTGTTCTTACTGATATTATTGAGCTACTCTATTATCTCTTTTCACAGATACAGTTTATTTGATTCCTGTATATTATATCCAAAAAACACCACATGCATAGTTATCATTTGTGCTGCTGGAAAAAGGCATTTCTAATGAAGTTACTGACCTTGCAAAATTCCATCATTTGATCTTTGACATCTTTTTCATCATCAAAGTTTTATTTTGCAACTCTAGAGCCTTCTCTAGAAAGTTTTCAACTTTCCATTCTAATCACCAGTAATGGTCATTGTATTTTAATTGCATGTTTGATTAGTTTTAGACTACAGATATTGATAAGAATAATTTTATTCATTATTGATATTAATGATTAGTGCATAAATTTGAATTACAGCTCTGTTAATTGATCTTCTTTATAAACCTGAGTGTATTATCCCACTACTGATAGCACTGCACTTCAAGAAAGATCTTGAAATGTTCCTTTTGACAAGAAATATAATTTTTCTCCTTTTTGTCAATTCAGGCACTGTTGTTGTTGTTAGGTACCATCAAGTTGCTTGCGACTCAGAGCGACCCTATGTACAACAGCCCTAAATCCTGCTCTGTCCTGTGCCATTTTCACTGTTTCTGACACACCCATCCCGATTACCCCAGTCACTGAATCGATCCACCTCATAGAGGGTCCTCCCCTCCTGCACTGTCCCTCCGCCCTACCAAGCATGATGTCTCTCTCCAAGGACTGGTCCCTCCTTACCACATGTCCAAAGTATGTCAGACAAAGCCTCAGAATCCTTGCCTCCTAGGAACTTCCCGGTTTAACCCTCTCCAGGATGAACCTGTTTGTTTTCTTAGCAATCCATGGTACATTCAATACTCTTCTCCAGCACCACAGCTCAAAGGCATCACTTATTCTATCCTCCCTAGTCATTGTTCAACTCTCTGATGCATAACAACTGATTGCAAAGACCATGGCCTGTATTAGGTGCACCTTAGTCTCCAGAGTGACACCATTGCTCTTCAACACTTTGGAGAGGTCCCTAACAGCAGACTTTCCCATTGCAATACATCTTTTAATTTCCTGGCTGCTAGTGCCAAGAGTATTGACTGTGGAGCCAAGCAAACTAAAGCTGTGGACAATTGTCAGTTCAGACACTGTAGACCAAATTATTATTTGATTTAAAATGGTCTATTTAAGCTCACTATTGTGTAGAATAGGGGTGGCTCTTGTAGCTTAGGAGTAAGGAGTTGTATTACCAATCCAAATCTGATTGCTGCTCAGTAGGAGAAAGATGGAAAATCTCCTCCCACGTGACTTACAGCCTCTGAAAACCCACTGGAGGGTCAACTATAAATCAGTTCTAACTTGATAGCACACAACAACAATGCATAGAACAGTGAGTTTTTTATGTTCATGTTAATATTTTTATAACTTCCACTTTTCCTAGATCAATGCTTCATACACCCACATTCTAGCTGTTAATGACTATTTGTAACTATTTCTTTTCATTTTGATCTATGCCATAACAGAAATGAAAATCTTAAAAGTTCTCAATTTACAACATCAAAGCTGACTCTGGTCTGAGGAGGCTGCTCTTTCCTAGAATTTGTTTAGCATTTACAAGTGACAGGCTCATCTTCTGGTTCTGTTCTGACAGTGTTCTACTGGTTATTTGTCAATTTTAATTGGCTAATCTTCTAAAGAAATAAGTCTGCAGGTCTTTCTTCTTAGTATGGAAGTTCTACTAAAACCTGTCCAGCACAAGTGAGTCTGTAGGTATTTGAAACACTGATGGCAGAGTATCCAGCAGCATAGAAACATGGAAATCACCACAATAAGACACAGTGATGGATGCGTGGTAAAGACATTGAGTGGGACTAATAATAGAAATACATAGAGATTTCTGTTAAATATATATTCATACATACATACATACACACACTATAAAATAAACAGCAACATTCAAGTAACTCTCCAACACAGCAAACTTTCAGATAAGTTCTCCATGCATAAGAGAAAATCATAAAACAAGCAAGCATACAATTATCATAAACAAGCATATATGCTATGGAAAAGCTGTATCAAGAGTGCATCAAGACCCATGAATAATAGAGGAACATTGTTAGTTATAGTACCAGAAGTAGAGCCTCATAGATTTGAAGACATTAAAAATGGAGAGAAGCAATTGCAAGTACCCATTAATAATTGAACATGGATTGTAGTAAGTATAGAAAAATTGGAAGTTGTTAAATGGAACACACAAAGATCAACATCATAGACATTAGTGAGCTGCGATGGAGTAACATCAACCTCTTTGTCTCATGCAATCATTAATCTATTATACAAGGAATGATAAATTGAGGAAGAATAGTGTTACATTCATGGTAAAAAGAACATTCCAAGTCTATCCTAAAGTACAACGCTGTGAGTGATAGGACACTGTCTATACACACACAAGCAAGCTATGTTAATATTATTATTATTTATTATTATTATTACAAAAATATAAGTACCAATCACTAAAGCCAAAGATGAAGAAATTGAGGACTTCTACCAATTTTTGCAAGTGATTGAGAAAACTATGGTCAGAATCAGGCCACGATCTTCTCAGTCATCTGTTATGCATCAGAGAGCTGGACAAGTAATAGGGATATCAGAAGAATTGTTGTCTTTGAGCTCTGGTGCTGGAGAAGAGTACTGAATATTTCATAGACTGCTAAAAGAATAAACAGATACGTCTTGGGAAAAGTGTATCTAAAGTGCTCCTTGGAGGCCAAAGATGGTGAAGTTCATCTTTCATACTTTGGACATGTAGCTAGGAGAGACTTTTCCTTGGAAAGGGACAACATGCTTGCAAAGATGAAAGATCAAGGAAGGAGAGGAAGACTCCCAAGGATATAAATTGACATGGTGACTTCAGCAACGATTTTAGTTTGTCAAAGATGATGATGTCATAAGACAGAGCAGGATTCCTGGCAGCTGGTCATAGAACTGCTACGAGTCTTACTCGATTTGACAACACCTCACAAAAACAAGAGTCAAATTTTGCCATCTGAAGTTTATCAAACATGCAACCAACATTTGTTGGTTAATAATCGGTGACCAGAATGAAAAAGTTGAAAACAAAGAAGAACTGGTAGTTGGAAAACATGGACTTGGTGGCAGAAATGAAGTAAGAAATCACATGGTAGGATTTTGTACAATTTTTATTTCTTGCAAATATCTTTTTTTAAAAAAACAAAAATCGCAGCTATACACATAGACTTCACTTGATAGACTACACAGGAATCAGAATGAGATCTGTGGAGATAATCAGTGGAGAAGTTTGGGAAGTCAAAACAAGACCAGAGTGTCACTGTGGAACAGATCATCAATTACTCGTGTGCAAGTTCAAATTGAAGAAAAAGTAAAACAAGTCCATGGGAATCAAAATAATTCCATGAGTCTATCCCACTTAAATTTAAAATCCATTTCAAGAATATATTTGATATTTGAACACTTATGATCAAAGACAAGATGAGTTGTGGGATGGCATCAAGGATATTACCCACGAAACAAGAGAAAGAATATCATCCACATACAAAGACAAGGAAAAATGGGGAAAAAATCAAAATAGATGTCAGAAGAGACTCTGAAAATTGCACTAGAACACTGAAAGGCCAAAATAAAAAGAAGAAATACAGAAGTAAAGGGGATGAACAAAAGATTTTAAAGTGCAGTACTTGAAGACAATGCAAAGTATTATAAAGAAATGAGCAAAAAGGTGGAATGAGAAAATCAAAAGGGAAGAAGATTGTCAGCATTTCTCAGGTTGAAAGATGTGAAGGACTAATTCAAGCCTCAAGTTACAATACTGAAGGATTTGTTGGACAAAATCTTGAATGATGCAGAAAGTATGAAGGAGGATGGAAAGAATATAAAAATCACTTTACCAAAAAGAATTGATAGACACTCACCATTTCAGGAAGCAGCATACAACCAGGAACCAATAGCCCTGAAGGAAGAAGTCTAAGCTGCATTGTAAGTACTGGCAAAAATAAGGCCCCAAAAATTGATGGAATATCAATTGACATGTTGCAACAAACAGATGCAGCCCGGGATATGTTAATTAATCTATGCCAAGAGATGTGGAAGACAGATACCTGGTCAACTGGCTGGAAAAGATCCATATTTGTTCCCATTCTGGAAAAAAGTAATTAAACAATATGTGGATGTTATAGAACAGTGTCATTAATATCATATGCAAGTAATATCTTACTGAAGGTTTTGGGTGGTTTTTTTTTTTCATGACTGGAATAGTAGATGAACAGGGAACTGCCAGAAATACAAATTGGACTCAGAAGAGACTGTGGTAAGAGAAATATCATTGCTGATGTCAAATGGATCTTGACTGAAAGCAGAGCTGGACAATGAATAAGGATTATAGAAGAATTGATGCCTTTGAGTTGTGGTATTGAGAAAAGTGCTGAATGAATTTACCATGAACTTCCGAAAGAATAAAGAGATATATCTTAGAGAAAGTGTAGCCGGAGTGCTCCTTGGAGAAAAGGGTGACAAAGCTTCATCTCTCATACTTTGGACATGTTGTTATGAGAGGTTACTCCTCATTCCTTAGAGAGGGATTTCATGCTTGGAAAGGTGGATGGTCAGTGAAAGAGAGGAAGAATACCAACAAGATGGATTGACATGGTGACAGCAGCAATGGACTCAGGTGTGTCAGCAATGATGCTCATGGTACAAGACAGAACAGGATTCAGCTTTGTTGTGCAGATTCCATATCAGTTACACTTGATTTGACGGCATTTAACATGTTTTGTTGACTGTGCAAATTTGCATATTGCATTTATTGACTATGCATATTGACTATGATTGTGTGGATCATATCAAATTACAACCAAGACTGAGAAGAATGGGACTCACAGAACACCTAATTGTGCTCAAGCAAAAACCTATACATAGGCCAAGAAGCAGTTGTCTGAGTAAAACAAGGAATTATTGCATAGTTTAAAGTCAGGGAAGATGTGCATCAGGACTGTATCCTTTCTCCATACCTATTCAGTCTGTATGCTAAGAAAATGATTCTAGAAGCTGGACTCTATAAAGAAGAATGTGGCATCAGGATTGGAAGAAGGCTCATCAACAACCTGTGTTGTGTAGATGGCACAACCTTGCTTCTGAAACTAAAGAGGACATAAAACACTTGCTGCAGAAGATCAAAGACTTCAGTCTTCAGTATGGATTCCATCTCAACATCAAGACTACAAAAATTCTCACTAGACCAATAATCAATAGCATGATAGATACAGAAAAAGATTAAAGTTACCAACTATTTCAGTTTACCTGAATTAAAAATCAACATCCAGCGCCAGTCAAGAAATTTAAAAAAAAGTGTTATACTGGAGAAATCGGCTGTTGAGAACCTCTCCAAAGAGCCAAAGGGCAATGATGTCAGTTTAAAGACTAAGGTGTGCCTGGTACAAGTCCTGGTCTTTTTAATTACTTTCTGTGCACCTGAAAGTTAGACAATGAAGATGGAGAAGAGAACAGAATAGTCCATGGGCTGCCAAAAGAACACACCGCTCCTTAGAGCCAAGGGTGGTGAAAATTTGTCTCACATACTTTGAGTGTGTTGTTAGGAGGAGTCGGTACTTGGAAAAAGACATCCTGAGAAAGGTGAAGGATTAAAGAAAGATCCTCAACAAGATGGATTGACCCAGTGACAATAACATAGAGCTGCAGCATAGGAATGATCATGCGAATTGTGTAAGGCAGGGCAAGGTTCCAGTCTGTGGGTTGTTGTTGAGTCGCTGGCATTGAACAACGTATGGAGAGAAAGAATGAAGGAGAGAGAACATACAGGGAAGAGTAAGGGAGAGAAAGAGAGAAGATAAGAAGGTATAGGGGAGTTCTAGTGGCCTACTGGCTAGGGAGCTGTGCTGCTCACTCAAAGGCATGTAGTTCGAATCCACCAGGTACTGCTCAGGAAAAGATGAGCAATCTCCTCCTGCCCAATTTATAGCCTCTGAAAACTCACTGTAGGGTCAGCTATGAGTTTATTTGGTCTCAATGGCACACACCAACAACATAGATAAAGACATATAGGCATTTCATCGTATATAATTCTGTAATTTCCATGAACCACAGCTCTTGTCTTGGTCTAATAATACATCTCAGAAATGCTGCCCACATACAAGATTGCACTGAAAACCATTAAAATCCTTTCTGAGATTTCTAGCTGAAATTATTTGACTATAAGCTGGTAGATCAGATGAAACTTAGCAAAACCCAAGTTTGGTGAAAATTAGTCAAGTCCTGTCAAAATGACTGGTAGGTTTCTCTGAAATCAAGTAAGTTGTAAATGCTTCCCACCCAGCTATCAAATCATATACGGGGATCACAACTCAAAAGCACCCTCAAAGAGTGGCCTTTCTAATAGGGGTGGACTGGGAAGGGACAAAGTTGGCTTCTTCTCACCACCAGTTAGGAAGCCACTCCATACTTGCAGGGTTTCACATTTTAACCAAAGATTTCAGCTGAACTCCACTGTGTTGGCCACTTGGTACAAGTAGCAAGAAAGTGGTGCATGTGATGCTGGGGAGGAAAGAGTAACCTCTGGAGCATAGAACTAAGTCAAGTTGCATTTTTGAGAGGGTGAAGCAGGGAGGAAAGACATCCAGTGTCCATGATTCTTGGTGGGCACTTCTACCAGACATTTAAATGTCAGACGTTTAAAGGGCAAGTGCCTTGCTGGTGGATGTGGGGAGGCTGTAGAAGCAACAATGGAGCTACTAATGGACAGAAAACAAACCAAGACCAACTGTTGAGTAGTTTTAACTCACCACAACTCCTTATGTTACAGAGGAGAGCTGTGCCACTTAGTGGGTTTCTGGCTGTAATCTTTAAAGAGGCAGATAGCCAAGCCTTTCCTCTGCAGAGCTGCTGGACAAATTAAAACATCTATCCTTCAGGTCAATTTCCATCATTGTCATCGAGTCAGAACCAAACCACAGCTGACCCCTCAGGAGGCTTTTGGAGGTTGTAAATAGCACAGGAGGGAGTTATCCGTCTTTCTCCATCAGAGCCACTCTTGGATTTGAACTGTCAGAGAAGTGCTTCCTTTGGGTTATCAGCACAGCTTTCTACAGACTAAAACATGAGGGCTCTCTCTTTGGGGGCAAACCATTTGCAACACCTCAATAGCTTGAGGTATGAAACTCAACCACATATGCATGAAGTATGGTGCAAGAGGTCCTTGAATCAATCTGATGGCCTTAAAGGGACAAATATTTTGGAGGCCTGTCTTGCTATATATTAAGGAGAAATTTCCAATCCCCTACTGGCACTCAGAGAGAAAGAACTTCTGGAGTCATTCCCCTTTTTTCCCCCCCTTTTCACTTCTGTGTGTGACAGTTGATGGCACCTGTCTGCCCTGGGCTCCGTCCAGACTCTAGAGCCTAGTTGTCTAAAGTGAGGTTCAAGTGGTCTATGTGGGGAAACTATCAAAGAAAAGCTGGGGGTCATGGAACACACAGGTGTGTGAAAGTTAAGCCCAATGAGCATGACTCCTCTCAGTGATTTGTCACAGGAGAAGACAAACTTCCCTGTCAGAGTACATCGTGGACAGTTTGTTTCCTAGCTGGCTTATCTGTTGTGTGGAGCTCATGCTGAAAATGAGAGCTAGCACCTGGTGAACCATCTTCCTAAATCTGTGTTGCTCAGGCTATTTCTATTAGCTGCCAGTGTGCTCAGAGTAAACTTGACACAACTCCTTCTCCTAGCAGAAATGAAGAGTTGGGGGTACCACCCAGCACATCTAAGTTAGAATTTTGGTGGCCTAGCGCAAGAGTGTGCAGTGGCGTAGTGGCAAGAAGCTGCACTGCAATCCCAAAGGCACACCGTTCAAGGCCACCAGCTGTTCAGTGGGAGAAGTATGGATTATCTCCTCCTTTGTGACTAACTACCTCTAAAAACCTACCGGAGGGCTCAGTTCCAACTCTGTAGTACACAACCACTACAACAGTGTGCCGTATGTTGTGCTGATGACTAAAAGGTTGGCCGTTCTAATCCATCAGTCATTCTGTAGAAGAAAAATTGGCATTTTCTTTCCATCAAGATTTACAGTCTCATGGACGATTGCTGTGAGTTGAACTCGACTTGAAGGCAGTGGGAAGGATGTGGGCAGTGTCAAAGATTGAACACTGCTGCCGAACAAAAGGTTGGTCGTGTGAACACATCTAGAAGTAGTTTGAAAAACACACTTTGCAATCTACTTCTGAAAGGTCACAGCTGTTGGAAATCCTATGGAACACCGCTCTCTTTCGGCACACATGAGGTAGGGCCCTGGGAGCCGGAACCAATGCTATGGCAACTGTGTTAAGGTCAGGTCATTAGTAGCCTCCCCCTGGGTGAGCCTGTGGCTCGAGAGTCAATTATCACTGAAATTTAAAAAAAAAAAAAACAAAGAAAAAAAAAGAAGGGAGTTAGGAGACTGGCAGTGACAGTGAGGCACGAGATTCATTCACTCAATAAATATATAACATCAACCATGAGCCAGGCACTCTTAAGTCGCCAGAACCCAGGATCTAAATTTAAATTTAGACTAAAATTGGATTCAGATTTACATAAAAATGGGCCAATATGGATCATTGGCACAAAGACTGAAGATGTTTCCTCAGACTTTGAAGAAGACTGAGGGTTGCGGGCAGATATGAAAGCAGACAGAAGCAGTCCTTTAAAGGACTTTAAATGCTTTTGTCACTAGATGAACCTTTGTGTCTTTGTCCAAAAGAGCTCAAAGATTTGCACCAGCTGTGCCAGCCTGAGAGGACATATGAACAACTGTCCTGAGAAGACTCCCTCCGCTGTGGAATGAGAGAGGCTATCTGTTTATGGATTTCTGAAGGAGGGACTGCTGTCTGAATTCTTTCATTTGCCCTACTGAGAAAAAAAATGTTCCGAATTCTTCTGAAGGTGTCACATGCAGAATGGTTCTTGGTGCAAGCTATACATATGTAGCTGATTAATTTTATCTCAAGCTCTACACCAACGGACAAGTTTATTTACTCAGAGCCAAGACAGAAGGCTTTCCCGGGCCTGACACCTTGCTTCTTTGCTACTCAAAGTCTTTTGGAAGGGGAAAAAACCCAGTTTTGCATTTGGTTCTCTTTCCTGCTTCAGATTTTTTTAATCTAGGCAAGTGCCCTAATTGGAAGAGATTCTTGATTTCTTTCTCTGCTGTCTATTTATTTCTGTAAATAACCGGAGTTAGTAAGTAACGTAGCCCTTTCCCCTGTTAAAGCTGCTCTCCACCATTTTAGCATCACCCCATGCTAGGCAGGACCTCCATAGAAGCCTGGGGACCCACACAGAGCCCAAGAGGCATGAAAGGACCTGTGTCTGCTGTCCTCAAGTTCCCCTGCTAGGAGAACTGTACAGGCTACTCAGATGGTGCTATATTAAAGTGGCCAGCAGCCAAACAAAAGTCCAGTGGTGTGAACCCACCCTCAACTCAACAGCATGGCTGTCTGTAAAGGGTCATAACCTTAGAAACCCTTTGGGGCAGTTCTACTCTGTCCTTTGAGATAGCTTTAAGCCAGAGCTGGCTAAATCGTACTGTTTGGGTTTTATGTATTGATCTTTTTTTTAAAAAATATGGAACGCTTCACGAATTTGCATGTCATCCTTGTGCAGGGGCCATGCTAATCTTCTATTGTTTCAATTTTAGTGTATGTGCTGCCAAAGTGAGAACAATCTTAGTGGTTTTTTATTGTTTCTTCCTTTGACTTCTCTGACACATTAGAAAAGTCACCAGTCTCCATACACAAAAATCAACTCAAGGTGGATCATGGACCTAGGACTAAAACCAAGGACTGTAAACTTCATTCAAGAAAAGCTTGGAAAAACTTTAGTAGTCCTAATCCACAACATAAAGAGT
>NW_006399812.1:2498651-2505403 GCF_000299155.1 Elephantulus edwardii | reverse complement strand
AAAAAAAAAAAAAAGAAAAGTCACCAGTGTGTCTCTATCTAGGCAAGGCTGACCTCTCCTGCAGTGTGCACACAGCAGGACAGGTGTGTGGAGGATAAGCGTGAGAACTAGGAGATGAGGTGGGAAAAGTGTAACTCTGGAGTGACCTGGAGCCCCTGGCTTGGTGCACAAGGCCAGGCCAACTCAAGCCTGTAGGGAGCTGCTTTGGCTTAAGGTCTTGTGCTACACGAGGTACCTTTTGAAGGCAAAGAGGTAATGCTGAGACTGAGTCAAAAGCGAGGTTGCAGGACACACGGAAAGCTATGCTTGTCACAAAGATTAGAGGATATAGAGGAAGTCAACATCAAAGACAGCTGTAGGGATTGGTGGAGAGGAGGGGAGGTCACTGAAACAACATGGAGTCATGATGCACAGGCAGATCTTAGAGACAAACAAGAGCAGAAGTGACACCCTGATGACTTGCATTCTACTTGGTACTGTGTGTGTGTGTGTGTGCTCTTTCATCGTAATTAGTCTCAAATGTTTTTAGATGACACAGGAGCTCTTGACTTTGCTATCGCTCCCATTGCTCCTGGCTGCTTCTTTCTACTTTTCCTTCACATTATTATTACATTACCTGATGGAACAGTGGGACAGGGGCCAGACAGAGGGAAGGAACAAGGTGAAGGAAGAATGTGCTTCTATTAGGCTATAAACTTCATATTACCAAAAGGTCATCTTGCAAGCTTAGCATTCATTCTCCAAAAAGGTAAGCTTGCAAGCTTAGCATTCATTCTCCGAAATGACCAGATTTGAAAATAATGTACATTAATGGCGGTTTCTTCTCCAAATCAAGGCTCAACAGTATCAGAATGTAGAAGGTGCATATAAAACTACACTTTCTGAAGAAATGCTTTCCTGCCCCTTACTTGCACAGGCTGGTAAAGGATTTAGAGGTCCTAGGATGGGCAGAAGTTCTCATGGAAACATTTTAATTCAGAGAAACTGAGAAGGCAGAGATCTTTAAGAACTCCCACACAGTATCTCCAGACATCAATCTATTTCTGAAAAGAAAAGGAGAAAGAATTCTAGGAGGTTGCCCTACCTCCACTCCTGGTTAGAGAAATCTGCATGAAATCTCATCTGGGGAAATTCAAATCTTATGAATAATTAAAAAGAAAATAGAAAAATTATGACACAAAATTATAAGGCACCAAGATCAGTAATTTGAGTCAACAGAAGAAAAATGCACCAGAAAAATATACCTTAGAACAGATGAAAGTTACAATCAAACAATCTGTTGTTGTTGTTGTTATGTGCTGTCAAGTCATTTGCGACTCATAGTGACCCTATGTACAACAGCCCTATTCTGTGCCAATCACATTGCCTCTGACGCCCCCATCCTGATAACCCCAGTCACTGAATCAATCCACCTCATAGAGGGTCTTCCCCTCCTGCGCTGTCCCTCCACCCTACCAAACATGATGTCCCTCTCTAAGGACCTGTCTCTCCTTACAATATGTGCAAAGTATGTCAGATGAAGCCCCAAAATCCTTGCCTCCAAGGAGTAGCCTGGCTTAACCCTCTCCAGGATGAATCTGTTTGTTTCCTTGGCAGTCCATGGTACGTTCAATACTCTTCTCCAGCACCACAGCTCAAAGGCATCAATCTACCTTGACAAATAAATCTAAAGGAACAATCACCTCTCTGCAAGAAACCCACTAAATTCAATACAAAATGTTAATAGAAGACTACAAGGTCCTGGAAGGTGATGAGAAAGGACTAGAAGAATCTGAAAGGAAGTAGAACAAAATAGGGCCATCATAAAAGGGAAGAGAAAATTGGAAGGGGAAAAATGAGCAAAGTAATTTCAGAAAACATTGCAAAGGAAGCAAAAGCTAGAAATATGCAGTGCAAACTAAATGAGATAGTGATAATGGATTAAAAAGGGATTAGAGAAAAAAATAGGAAGCTCTGGTGGTGAAGTGCCTAGGGAGCCTCACTGCTAACCCAAAGCCTATGTCTCTTCAATGGTTCAATCCACCAGCAGATGAAATCTGTGTGCTTATTTAATCTCTATGATGAGCAAGTAATCAGAGGAGCTGGATCAAATGAGAAATGCAGCATCAGGATTGGAGGAAGTCTTTTTAGCAACATGTGTTAAGTAGGTGATGCCACTTGGCTTTTTGGAAACAGAGGACTTGAAGCACTTAATGAAGGAGATCAAAGACTGCAGCCTTTACTATGGATCATATTGCCACAAGACCACAAGAACTCTCAGAACTCTACAAATAAACAATAGGATAATTACTGGAGGAAAGATTGAAGTTGTCAAAGATTTCACCTTACTTAACTACACAATTAACTCCCTTGGAAACAGGAACTAAAAAAATTGATTGCAATCGAATCAGAACTGACTCATAGCTGACTATCCACTGGGTTTCCAAAGCTGTAAAATGTATGCTAGAAGATTACCTGTACTTTTCTTGTGGAGCGACTGGTAGATTTGCGTCAGGAGAGAGGTGCCACCTCCCTAAGGACTATGTCAACTAGTCATGAAATAAATGACAGATTGCATTGGCAAATCCACTGCAAAAGATTTTGAAGTGTTAAGGACTAAATGTTCAGGACTAACGTATGGCCTGATGAAAGCCATGGTAATTTTAGTTGTCTCATCTAAATGCAGATGAGAGAAGGAGTGCCACCATCCTTACATTTAAGGAGTACCCTGTTTGCACTTCCTCTAAGAAAGACTACAGATTTGCTAGTTCTGAATATTTCCCATAAATAGAATTTAGGCATTCTTAAAAAAACAACATGATTACACACCTTATCCAGAGGTAAAAGGAGTCTTAAATCCCAAGATAGGATAAAAAGACATATTGCACATTTTTACATCCTGGCAACTTTAAAATTTGACCTTTAAGCTTAATGGATTGTTGTTACCTTGAATAAGCAAAGAACTACAGAAAAAGAGAAACAAGGTAGGCGGCATCACACTTTCCTCTGATCTCAAATCCCACTACACAGCTGTGGTGGTCAAGATAGCTTGGTACTGGTAAAGAAACAGACATACAGATCAATGGAATAGAATTGAGAACTCAGAAATCAACTCATCTACCTATAGTCAACTGATTTTTAACAAGGATAAGAAATTAAGTGGAGAAACGAAAGCCTCTTTAACAAATCGTTGTGATTATTGTTGTTGTTGTTGTTACGTGCCGTCAAGTCGCCTACAACTCAAAGCAACCCTATGTACAACAGCCCTACACCCTGCTCTGTCCTGTGCCAGTCTCACTGTCTACGACACACCCACATCCACTACTCCAGTCACTGAGTCAATCCACCTCATAGAGTGTCTTCCTCTCCTGCACTGTCCTTCCACCCTTTCAAGTCCCTCTCCAAGGACTGATCCCTCCTTGCAACATATCCAAAGTATATCAGATGAAGCTTCAGAATCCTTGCCTCTAAGGAGGAGCCTGATTTAACCCTCTCCAGGATGAACCTGTTTGTTCATGGTACCCTTAATATTCTTCTCCAGCACCACAGCTCAAAGGCATCAATTCTCCTTCTATCCTCCTTGGTCATTGTCCAACTCTCTGATGCATAACAAGTGATTGCAAAAACCATGGCTTGTATCAGGCACACCTTAGTCTCCAGAGTGACACCATTGCTCTTCAATACTCTGGAGGGTCCTTAATGGTAGACTTCCCCATTGCAATATGTCTTTTAATTTCCTGGCTGCTGGTGCCAAGAGTGTTGACTGTGGAGCCAAGCAAACTAAAGCCCTGAACAATCTCAATCTCTTTACCATCCATCCTGATGCTGCCAATTGGCACAGTGGTGAGAATCTCTGTCTTCTTGATATTGAGCCTCAATCCATATTGGAGGCTGCAGTCCTTGACCTTCTGCAGCAAGTGCCTCAGGTCCTCTTCAGTTTCAGCAAGCAGGGTTGTGTCGTCTGCGAAACACAGATTATTGGTGAATCTTCCACCAATCCTGACACCACACTTCTCCTCATAGAGCCCAGCCTTCTGGATAAACCGTTCTGCATATAGGCTGAAAAGATATGGAGATAGTACACATCCCTGATGTACACCTTTCCCAATTTTGAACCATGCAGTGTTTCCCTGCTCTGTTCTGACGACTGCCTCCAGGTCCAAGTATTGGTTTTGAATTAGCACAATTAAGTGTTCTGGGATTCTCATTCTTCTCAGAGTCAGCCACAGTTTGTTGTGATCCACATAGTAAAACACTTTTGCATAATCAATGAAGCACAGATAGACATTCCTTGCGTACTCCCTGCTTTCAGCCAAGATCCATCTAACATTAGCTACAATATCCCTAGTACCACCCTTCTAAAACCAGCCTGGACTTCTGGCAGTTCTCTGCTGATGTGCTGTTCCAGTCGTTTTTGGATAATCTTCAGCAGAATCTTGCTTACATGTGATATTAATGACATTGTTAGATAATTTTCACACTCTGTTGGGTCACCTTTCTTTGGAATGGGAACAAATATAGATCTCTTCCAGTCAGTTGGCCAAGTGGTTGTCCTCCAGATTTCTTGGCACAGCTTGGTGAGCACATCTAGGGTAGCAAAATAGCAGGCAGATAGGGCAAATGAGGCAGAACTTTCAAGTATGGAAATACAAAGGAAGAAGAACAGTTGTGAGCAGACACTAGTGATTGGAACATGGAATGTGAGAACCATGAATATAGGAAAATTGGATATTGTTAAGGAAAAAATGGAACACATAAATATTGACATACTAGGTATTGCAGAGATGGGATGGACTGGCATGGGATATTTTGAGTCAGACGATCATATGATCTATTACTCTAGAGATGAAAAGGCGAGGAAAAATGGGTTTGTTTCCATAGTTAAAAAAGTCATTTCCAGGTCCATCTTGAAAAAAAAAGACCCTATCATGAGTGATAGGATAATATCTATACCCATACAAGGATGTTCAGTGAATACCACTATCATTCAGATATATGCACCAACAACCAGAGCCAAAGAAGAGGAAATAGAAGACTTCTACAAACTTTTACCATCAGAGATCTGTTGAACATGTAATCAAGATGCATTAATAATAATGGGTGACTGGAATGAAAAAGTTGGAAACAGAGAAGGATCAGTAGTTGGAAAACATGGACTCAGTGACAGAAATGAAGCTGGAGATAAGACCCACACCTCGTACCATTCACAAAAACCAACTCAATGTGGATCAGGGACCCAGGAGTAAAACTAGACTATAAAATTCATCAGAGAAGAGCTAGAAACTATTCTAGAAGCCCTAATCCACAGCATGAATAGACTTTTAAGCATAATGAAAAACCTACAACAAGGAGAGAATAAAATAGACAAAAGGACCTTCTAAGAATCAAATAGCTATGCACATCAAACATTTCTCCAATAGGGTAAAAAAGAAAACCTACGGAAAGGGGGGAAAATATTTGGCAGTGACATATCTGGTTAAGTGACTCATCTCTAAAATTTATAGAATATTCCAGCATTTCAACAAGAAAAAGGTAAACAATTCAATTGAAAAATGAGGTTACAAATAGACACTTCACAAAAACAAACAAACAAAAAAACCCACATTCAGATAGCAAACAAACACATGAGGAAATGTCCAAAATCCCTAACTATCAGAAAGATGCATATCAAAACAACTACGAGGTATCATCTCACATAGCAACAATAGCAAAGTTCAACAGGGCAGTACGCAACAAATGCTGCTGAGGTTGTGGAGAGATTGGAAATCCACTGCTGGTGGGAGTGTAAAATAGAACTACTATGGAAGGCAGTCTGATGCTTTCTCAAAAAGTTGGAAACAGAAATACAACTTGAACCAGCAATTCCATTACTAGGAATATACCCTAAAGAAACTAGAGCTTCCACACAAACAAATATATGCACACTCATGTTTATTGCTGCATTACTCATAACAGAAAAGAGATGGAAGCAACCCAAGTCCCCGTTAACAAGTGAATGGGTAGAAAAACTATGGTACATCCACACAATGGAATATTATGCAGCATGAAAAACAGTGAACTCGTAAAACAATATATAACATGGATGAGCCTGTAGGACATTATAGTGAGTGAAATATCTCAATCACATATGGACAAATACCACATAAGGCCACTGTTATAAAACAGGATTGGCATTGGGGTTGGGGAAGAATAGGAAAAGAGTGTATAGATAATGAACACTGCATTGGAACAGATGAGGGGAAGGATTCTCTAAAAGGAATGTATGATTAGGCATTACCTGTATGACAACAATCTGGAATAAAAGTGCATTGCAAACTGATTGAGGGGAGAAGATGGGGAGGAATGAAAATGTTCAACAATGAATGAATTTAAAAATAACTTAAAATAGTTCTATATAAGCATAACTGATACATAATAATCCACATATATTTAAAATATAGAATTTGAAATTTTGGTATTTCCTGATTTCAGTTAAGATGCATCTGACGTCAGGGATGATGTCCCTCATTCTGTGGCCTGTTCTGAATCTGCCTTGAATTTCTCAGTTCTCTGTCACTTCACTGCTGAAGCCATTTTCAAGTCATCTTCAGCAAGATTTTTCTGAAAGGAGGATGTTGTTCAAAAACTTTTGTGATTTGTTCAACCACCTTCTCTTAGAACGAGAAAAAAATACAGATCTCTTCCACTTCCAGATATCTCCAAATGGAGGGTGAAGAAAATAAAGGCAAGTTCAAAAGATTCAAAACATGACCTTGAGCCTATATCACTGGAAT
>NW_006399812.1:2460032-2497856 GCF_000299155.1 Elephantulus edwardii | reverse complement strand
GGCACATAACAACAACAACAATAGATTTGAAGCATTGAACACTGGCAACCAAAGATCAGATGACTTGTGAGATGATATCCGTAAAGAGAGCAAAAGGTCATTATCACAAAGGCAGAGGAGAAAGAAAAATAAAAATGGACATCAGGAGAAAGTCAGAAAATTGCACTAGAGCATCAAGAAGTCAAAACAAAAAAAACCTTAACTGAAAGAAATTAATAGTTTCTTTTCCTTTCACTTGGAATTACACTTATTTTTCAAATAAAATTTTTATTGTGATTTTAATGAACATTTCTAGAGAAGCTAGATTTTCAGTCATTCATTGGGGCACATTTTATGCCCACTCCCTCCCTTTCCCCTCTTCCAGTTCACTTTTTAAGAAAAATATTCATTCACTGTTGCACAATTACCTACCTCCCCACCCCACCCCCAGTCCTCTTAACCACAATATATCTCTTATTCTCGGCTGCTGTTGTACATATAATGCCTAATCATATATTCATTTTAGATAGTTCTTTCATCTGTTCCGATGTAATGGTCTTTATCTATCCACGCTTATCCTATTCTCCTCCTAAATTCCACATTTCAAAAGGCAATTTGAGAAGCCAAAGTATTAGAAAAGAATGTGCAGAGAGCTGGAACTGGAGAATAAAAGGAGAGCTCACTAGGTATTTCTCAAGCTGACAGAACTGAAAAACAAATTCAAACCTTGAGTTGCAATACTAAAGAGATGCTGGGGACAAAATCTTGAATGATTCAGGAAGAATCAAAAGAAGATGGAGGGAATATACAGTCACTATACCAAAAGAACTGATAGACACAGAAATATTTCAGGAAACAGCATATGATCAAGAGTCAATGTTAATGAAGGAAGAAGTGTAGCTGCACTGAAGGCATTGGCAAAACAATAAGGCCCCAGGTATTGATGGGATACCAATTAACATGTTTCCTATGGAGCTTTGGATGTGTTTGCTCACAAATCTATGCCGGAAAATTTGAAGGACAGCTAGCTGCCTGGCTGACTGAGATCCATATTTGTTTCTATTCCCAAGCGATGTGATCCAACAGAATGTGGAAACTATAGAACAATGTCATTAATATCATATGCAAACAAAATGTTTCTGAAGATGATTAAAAGATGGCTGAACAGTACATAGAGAACTGTAAAAAGTGCAAGCTGAATTCTGAAGAAGCTGTGACAAAGGGATACCATTGCTGATAGCAGATGGATCTTGGTTCAAAGTAGAAAACACCAAAATAATATCTATCTGTGCTTTATTGACTCTGCAAAGGCATTCTTGATTGTGTGGATCGTGACAAATTATGGCTGACATTTAGAAGAAAGTACAACAATAGCCCAGAATAAGAGGTATATTGCAAAAAGGACTTGGGAAGGGGAAGGAGGTAATTGTGCAATATTGAATATTTTTTTTAAAAAAAAGTGAATGGGGGAGGAGGAAAAGAGGGAGGGGGTAAAAATGAGCAACAATGAATGAATGAAAATCTAACTTTTCTGTAAACTTTCATTAAAATCACAATTAAAAGAAAACATTATTTACATATAAAAAATAAGAATGGGAATCCCAGAAAACCTAATTGTGCTCATGCAAAATCTAAACCTAAACTTTTGTCTGAACAGAGTAAGGGAGCATTACATGGTTTAAAATTGGGAAAGATGTCCATCAGGGTTGTATACTTTCTCTATACCTATTCAATCTATATGCTGAACAAATTATTTGAGAAGCTAGACTCTGTGAAGAAGTATGTGGTATCATGATTGGAGGAACATCAACAGCCTGTGATATGCAGATAACACTATCTGACTTGCTGAAAGTGAGGAAGACTTAAAGCATTTGCTGTAGAAGATCAAAGACTATTGTTGTTGTTATGTGCTGCTGAGTCGCTTTTGACTCATAGCAACCCTATGTACAACAACCCTAAACTCTGCTCTGTTCTGTGCCAATCACACTGTCTCCAATACACGCATCTCAATTACCCCAGTAACTGAATCAATCCACCTCATAGAGGGCCTTCCTCTCCTGCACTGTGACATTCCTTTCTAAGGACTGGTCTCTCCTCACAACATGTCCAAAGTATGTTAGACGGAGCCTCAGAATCCTTGCCTCCAAGGAGCCACCCGGTTTAACCCTTTCCAGGACAAATCTGTTTGTTTTCCTAGCAGTCCATGGTATTCTCAATACTCTTCTTCAGCACCACAGCTCAAAGGCATCAATTCTCCTTCTATCCTCTTTGGTCATTGTCCAACTCTCTGATGCATAACAAGTGATTTCAAAGGCCATGGCCTGTATCAGATGCACCTTAGTCTCCAGAGAGACACCATTGCTCTTCATTACTTTGGAGAGGTCCCTAACAGCAGACTTTCCCATGGCAATGCACCTTTTAATTTCCTGGATGCTGGTGCCAAGATTGTTGACTGTGGAGCCAAGCAAACTAAAGCTGTGTACAATCTCAATCTCTGACACACCCACACCCATTACCCCAGTCACTGTGTCAATCCATCTCATCCAGGGTCTTCCCCTCCTGCGCTGTCCCTCCACCCTCCCAAGCATGATGTCCCTCTCCAAGGACTGGTCCCTCCTTACAACATGTCCAAAGTATGTTAGATGGAGTCTCAGAACCCTTGCCTTTAGGGAGCTGCCTGGTTTAACCCTCTCCAGGACAAATCTGTTTGTTTTCCTAGCAGTCCATGGTATTCTCAATACTCTTCTCCAGCACCACAGCTCAAAGGCATCAATTCTCCATCTATCCTCCTTGGTCATTGTCCAACTCTCTGATGCATAAAAAATGATAGCAAAGACCATGGCCTGTATCAGACGCACCTTAGTCTCCAGAGCGACACCATTGCTCCTCAGTACTTTGGAGAGTACCCTAATGGCAGACCTTCCCATGGTAATATGTCTTTTGGACAATCAAGTGTTCTGGGATTCAGCACCAATAAAAATCCTCACCACTGGACTGACAGATGGAAAACTGTCAACAATTTTGTCTTACTTGAGTCCACAATCAACACTCTTGGTGTTGATCAGTAGTCAGGAGATATATGGCACTGAGAATGTGTATAGTCAGGGACCTCTCTAAATTCATGAGGAGCAGTGATGTCAGTTTGAGGGCTAAGGTGTAACTGATTCAGGCTATGGTATTTTCAGTCATTTCCTATCCATTTGAAAGCTGGACAGCTAATAAGGATTATAGGAGTCGAATTGATGCCTTTGGGCTGTAGAGTTGATGAGGAGGATTGACTATCCCATGGAACGCCAAAAGTACAATCAGGTATGCCTTGATGCAGCCAGACATGCTCCTTGGAGGGCATGAAGACAAAGATTTATCTCGTTGATGGTCTACTTCTCTTTCACCTATCTTCTACCTATCCAAAGCACGCTTTCCCTTTCCAAGGAATAGCATTTCCTAACAATATGCCCAAAATATGTGCCAGTACTATTGATGCAACTTCCTTGAAAGGCAGTTAAGCAATAAATATCACACACTATTTCAACATACAACATCTTAATTCAGCAAACACATGCTCCACATACTCACACATGCACAGACACACACATGCACAAACATACATATTGATGGTGCAGGTTGTTCATTTAAAGATCTGTCAGTATATCACAAGAGCAAAATAGTGGAAATACAACAAAAGAGTAATTAGTTAAATCATAAACTTAAGGGATTAGTTGATAAAATCTTGATGCAAACACACAGTGGTACACTATGCAGTTACGAGAGAATAAGTTATGTAGGTGCTAACATACTTAGAGTCATCAGAAACAGCAAGAGAAAGAACAATGTGTTCACTCTGTTCCCATCTCTGTTAAAAACAAGGAATGTGTGTGAGGGCGTGTGCTTTATGTGATGTCTATACACGCATATATACACATGTGTTTCTGTGTTTATACTGAAAAAAATAGTACTTAGGTAATCTGTTACTGGAGTGCATTTTATTGCTTCTGGAGAAAGAGAACAGAGAGGTCTAGGATAAATTGGATTTTATGTGTTCTGAAAAAGTTACGATGTAATGCTGTTATAAAAATTTAGTAAACTCAAAATGCACAAAAGAAAAGTGCAAAAAAACTTTCAAATCTCCCTTGGTGTCAATGAAAGTTTGCCAATTAAAAAGAGCTGGCTAGTGCTTCCTTATATAAATTATTGATCCTTTCAGTTGCCTCCTCAGGAAAAAAAGAGATCATAGCATCTGCTCATGGTGTTTAGTGTGTGTCAGTCTCTTTTTAATCCCAAACAGGATACATTTGTAGAATGACTCACAGCTCCAAAGGAACTCTGCCTTATAGATTCTACCTGATGAGTCTTTTCTCTCAGTGTCTCTGGGCTTGGTCATATGACAGGCTTTGACTAGAGGGACATTAGCAAAGATGGTACAAGCTGAGACTCTGTAAGAGCTCTTGGAATACCTTTTCTTGAAGCCAGCTGACGTGCTGTCAAGAAGTCCAAGCTAGTTATATATGTAGAAAGATAATGTGAATGGAACGAACAGTCCTAGCCTACAGGAGTGGATTGCCCAGTAAACCAGCTAAGCACTCACCTATGCTTATTTTACTAATCTGTAATGAAAAACTTCACATGAATTTTGCCATGATAATATGAAGCATGTGAAACTCTTTATCATAGGTTAGTAAAAGTGCACATTTGTGCTTATTTTTCTTTTTTACTGAGTATCCTGCTAGGCAGGATGAATGTGAAGAGGCTTTGGCTCAGTAGGAAGGTACTATGGGCTTGAGAGGGAGAAAAAAAACAGCCATATGTAGAAGTAGAATCATTAATGAGGTACCAAAAAAAGTGAAATTGTTCACTACAGATTAATAAGTAAACACAAGCAAATCAGTGCTTACCTTGCTTATTGAGTAATTCAACACTGCTAGATTCCTAAATCTACTAGACCTACTCCTAAGACTACTAGACTCCTACTAAGCTAACCCAGGGTCAATTTCAGCAATATTAGTGAAGCTGTCTTAGATATTCCAGTCACTTGACTACTGTAGGCACATAAGAGATTCAAGATAGACCAGCAGATGAAACTCTCAGCTGAGGACTAGTCTGAGAAAGAATAAAATTGTTGTTTTTAAGTCAGGATGTTTAGAGTGGTTTCTCTTCTTGTTTGTTTTGCTTTTTAAATTTTTTATTGATATTTTAACGAAAGTGTACTGAGAACTTGTATATCCATTCATTTATTGTTGCACATTTTCCTCCCTGCTACTCACAAATTCGCTTTTATCTTTAAAAAAATTCTTTCATTTTTACACAATTTCCTCCCTCCCCCCACCCCAGTCCACTTTGCTATGCACCTCTTATTCTGGACCATTGTCATGCAAAAAATACCTAATCATATATTTCTTTTAGGCAGTCTTTTCCTTCACCTATTTCAATGTAGTGTACATTATTTATCCCTCTTTTCTTAGTTTTCCCCCAACCCATGCCAGTCCACTTTCTTCCTTTTTTAAAAAAATTAATTTTAATGAAAGTTTACAGAGATTTAGTGTTTTCAGTCAGTCATTGTTGCACTTTTCTCCCACCCACCCTCTCCCCGCTAATTCACTCTTCTCCTTGAAAAGAAAAAGAAAAAGAAAAACTCTTTCATTGTTATGCAATCCCTCCACCCAAGTCCACACCACTATGGAGCCTTCATTCTGGACTTCTGTAATGAAAAGAATACCCATTCATATGTCCTTCTTAAATAGCTCTCTCCCTCATCTGTTTCAATGCAATATACATCATTCCTCCCCTCCTTTTCTGTCTTCCCTCAACCCTGATATCAGTCCAGTTTTATAACAGTGACATTATGCAGTATTTGTCCTTTTGTGACTGACATATTTCCCTCAGCATAATGTCCTTCAAGGTCACCCATTTTTTTATAATATTTTATGAGTTCCTTGTTTTTCAATGCTGCATAATATTCCATTGTGTGAATATACCACAACTTCTCTATCCATTCATTTGTGATGGGCACTTGGGTAGTTTCCATCTCTTTCCTATTGTGAACAATGTAGCAATAAATGTAGGTATGCATGTATCTGTTTAGGTGGCACTTCTGGTTTCTTTAGGGTATATTCTCAGTAATGGAATTGCTGGGTCAAATGGTATTTCTATTTTCAACTTTTTTAAAAAGCATCATACTGCCTCCTGTAGTGGTTGCACCATGGAGTGGTTTCTTACACAGCAGCAGATGTCTGAAATAATCAGTATATATTTGTGGTTATCTATTTCTCTGAAAATTCATCTGGGTAAGTCATAGGTTAAGAGAATGAAACCCGAAACAAAATGTCTACAACAACTACATTGTTGTTGTCATGTGCCGTGGAGTCAGAACTGACTCACAACTAACCCTCCAATGGAATTTCAGGGACAGTAAATCACATGGGAGAAGACTGCCCATCCTTCTGTCACAGAGCAGCTGGTGGATTCAAACCACGTGCCTTTGAAATTGCAATGTAGTGTCTTGCTGCTAGGCCACCAGAGCCCTTTATTGCTTATTACATTAAGGACTACTTATTAATTTCCCATGGTAATTATTTGCTTTCAACCCAAGGCCAGATTTTTTTAATTGAGATTTTAATGAAAGTTTATAAAGAACTTAGATTTCCATTCATTCATTGTTGCACATTTTCCTCCCTGCCCCACCTCCAGTTCACTTTTTTCTTTGAATAAAAATTTCTTTCATTGTTAAACAGTCCTTCCCACCCCAAACCCTGAGAGCACTTCACTATGCAGCTGTTATTCTGGACTCTTGTCATATATAATTATATATTCCTCCTAAACAGTACTCTCCCTCATCTGTTCCAATACCTTATACATTATTTATCCCCCTTTTTCCTTAGTATCCCCCCAACCCTATGTCAGCCCTGTTTTGTAACAGTAGTATCGTGCAAAATTTATCTTTTTGTGACTGAGGTATTTCATGCATCATAATGTCCTCCATGGTCACCCATTTTGTATTTCATGAGTTCTTTGTTTTTCAGAGCTGTGTAATAATCCATTGTGTGAATATACCACAGCTTCTCTATCCATTCATTTGTTCATGGGCATTTGGGTTGTTTCCAACTCTTTAGTATTGTGAACAAAGCAGCAATAAACATGGATGTGCAACCAAGGCCAGATTAAAAAAAAAGTTTTCTCAGAGATAACTTTCTTGGAACACATCTATTGTCTGGTGGCACTTGTCCAGGAGATGATGTTACCAGAGATGTCCAGAGGAGGTGATATAGGAAGATCTTTGTATAGCAGACATTGTTATTGTTAGTTTCCAATCCTATTCGTTCTCATTTATTTAATAATTTAACAACACCTAATAATGCACCATCTCAATGATCTTTGACGTGTTTTTGTCAACTGTAATTTTTACACCAATCTTTCTCATTGAGGGTTTCCCTCACTTTTGATGGCCCCTTTACTTTACTTTCCTAGATGTTAACACTCATGCCAACAGCAGTCAGGTTACATTGGGAAAACTTGCTGTCAAGGACCTCTCCACAGTGCTAAAGTGCAAGAATGTTGGTTTAAAGAAAAAGGTGTGCCTGATCTAAGCCATGGTCTTTTCAATTCCTTGTTTTGCATCTGCAAATTGAACGATGAATAAGGATGATGGAAGAATTGATGCCTTTAATCTGCTGAACTAGAGAATGAATGCCTTTAAATTGTGGTGTTAGAGAAGTGCGTTGAATTGCCCAAAGAATAAACAGCACAGTCTTGGAGTAAGTGCAACCAGGGTACTCTTTAAAAGCAAGGATGGTGAAACTTGATCTCACACATTTTGAGCATGTTGTCAGGAGGGACCAGACCTTGGAAGAAGACTTTATGCTGGAAAAGGTGGAAGACTAGAGAAAGAAAGCAAGACCCTCAACAAGAGGGATTGTTACAATGCCTCTAACAATGAACTTGAGTATATCAGAGCTAATGAGGACAGCACAGGATAGGACAAGATTCAGATCTGCTGTTTATAGGATTGCTATGAGCTGTAGTCTATTTAATGGCATCTAACAACAACAGATGATTTATTTAGGAAACTTTTGTTGGCTTAGCAGTAAGGAGTTGCACTGCCAACCCAAAAGCAGGAGTTTCAAATCCACCAGCTGCTCCTTGGGAGAAAGATGAGTCATGTCCTCCTTTGTGATTTACAGCTTCTGATAACCTGCTAGAGGGTCAGCTAGGAGTTAGTTTCAGCTCGAGGATACACAACAACAACAAAAATAAGAAGAGTTCAGGGGAGCATTGTGGAGAGGAGGAGACAGGGTCTGAAATTGGACGAGTACAGAAGTATTGCCATTTCCAGCCCTGGAGTAAGCTCCCTGCAGGTCTGAGACATGCTGGCCTCTAAACAGCAGATCAGAGAATGGAGTTAATTCACTGATGTAGGGAGGAGAAGGCTTCCCATTATCAGAGACCAGCCACACCCACCCCACAGAACTGTACTGTACCATAGGCACAATGATCACAGCAGGACTGCAGGTTCAGAAAGCAAAGCTAAAGAGAATGAAAGCATTTACAGAATGCCCTGCCAGTTCCTTATTGCAGTAATACTGGAGGTAGGAACTGCTACTTACATTTTTTTCCAAATTGTTCTAGCTCCCCACAGTGGGTGCAAACAGACCCCACCCACCATTTCCTGGGTGTGGGTGCTGTGGACAGACGCCAGGAAGAATTTTAAAAAGAAGTCATGATATTTCAAGAGTTAGAATCTGCCGTAATGCCAAGGCAGCAATATGTTTGCTCATGAGAGAATTCCATTATCCAGATACTAAGCTTCATCTCCAAAGCTCGTATTTAGTAATGCCGGCTTTTCAGTCTTATTCCTCTGTGATGTCATTCTGTTATCTTCTCTCCCAATACCCTTTCCAGGACTGGAGTTTGTATCTCAGCTCTAACGGCCCCCTCGGAGGCCTGGAAAGCATCTCTTGCTGGTTCTGATAGCATTTGGATCCCTAATGGCTCTCACCTCACAGGCTAATGAGAACATGGGCAGGACAAGGATGATGTCAGCACATCCGCTGACAAGTCTGAACTTGATTCAGGTTTGCAGTGTTCCCAATGGCAACTGGATTGTGAATCAAAATAGTAAAGCCAAGAAGGGTGGCTCAGAAGAGGCCAGGGCAGCCCACCCTGCAGTCCAGCCCATAAAGACAGCATGTACCAAGGAAATGAGGCTGTCCAGAAAAGAATGGAAGGCTATTTTGGGGAAAGAAAAACAAAATGGGTGTCAGTGGATAAGACAAGGCTGGCCCTTCTGTAATATGTGTTGGGTTTTGGTCGTGTTCTTTTTTCTTTTTTAATTTTGGAGAATTTTGCGTAGGTTGGAAGCAGGGCCCTATTTTTAGTGTCTATCATGTGAGGCTCTGGCAGGGTTGCGCGTAGCTCGAGTTTTCTTCTGACAATGATTACATTGTAAATAGGGAAAGAAGGTAATGAGGGCAAAATTAATAACCATGTTCAGGACTCAGAAGTCAGGATGTTTGAAACAGGGATTTTCTAAAATACTAGTGAAATAGAAGAATCCTTTTTCTTCATAGGCCTCTAAACAGATGACATTAGCTGAGGGGAAGAAAACCGGTCCCAGTGCTTTCCTTCCTGAGCCTTGCTCAGGGCCCGGCTGTCTGTTTGTGTTGTTGGACATTGGAGGGGAGAGAAGGCACTCCAACTGCCATGAAGATCTCACTCTTCATTGTTTACAAACATTTCTGGGGCGGGGGGGGGGGGGGGGGGGGGGGGGAAGGGCAGTGTCCCTGGCCCAAGGAGTCATGTTCCATCAGTCTGGAGTGAATCTTAGAATAAACCTTTCCCTTTCCTGTCTCACATTGGATTTGGGGGGTAGGGGAGGTGGGAAAGGTTTTGGCTAGACAAAATCACTGCTAGCAGATGCCCTTTAGAGAAGAGAGTAATAGAATTATCAAGGCAACAATATTGTATTGATTACTATTGAACTGAAACTGACTCATAGCTAACACTGCAGCAGCTTTTCAGAGGCTATAAATCACACAGGAGGGGAACGCCCATCTCTCTCCCACAGAGCAGCTGGTGGATTCAAACTTCCTGTCTTTGGATTAGCAGTGCGCCTCCTAATCCAGTAGGCCACCAGAGATCTCTTAGAGTTTAAGGACTTGTCCTGCCAACCCAAAGACAAATGGTTCAAATCCACTAGCTACCCTGTGTGTATGATATACATTGTCCCACTGTCCCATGCACGTGTGACTTTTAGAGATGAGAACAGCCCAGCTACAGAATGGAGAGAGTCCCCAATAGATGGAAAATGCTTCTTACATACTTTGTCTCAATAAATGTCACCCAGAGCTCTGATGGTGTGGTCCTTGGGGAGGTGCAGTTCATGGGGAGGTGTAGTCCGTCGGGGGGATGCACTGTAACCCTAAGACAGCACCTCCCAGGTGGTTTGGATTCACCAGCAGTCCGGCAGGAGAAATACAGGCAATCTTCTATTGGATTTGCAGCCTTGGAAACCTGCTGGAGGGTGAACTCTGAGTCATTCTGACTTAACAGCAGTGAGAGAGAGAGTATTTGACGAGGGAGCTCTGGTGAGGTATGTACTGGGCTGCACTGCTGACCCAATGGCTGTGCACCTCTGTCAGTTCAAATCCGCAGCAGTTCTAAGAGGGGAAGGTGGGCAATCTCCTCCCATTGCAATTTACATCTGCAGAGAGGCAAAAGAAGGTGGATATGATTCAGAATCAACTCGGCAGCATGTAGTCTCTTCCAGGGACTGGGGTATGAGAACAAGAACTGTCCTGTACATATATTTGTAATGGCTTGGTTTTAATTGTTTTTTTGGTCATTCTTCTAAGTGGTATAGTACTGACCTATCTGTCCATTTGCTCTACAGAGATAATTCATGGTTGCTGTGATATTAAACACTGTGACATTGATGTGTCAAATATTATAATGGTTACCTGTGGTAGACAGTGTTTGGTGGAACCTCCTGATTAAAACAAGCTTGGAAGTAGGAGTGGCATCCTTATCCAAAATAGCTTGCCTCCGGAAGACCTATGAACATGGAGAAACAATGAAAGTTATACAAATGTTCAGGTCTTTCATTCATAGGGTCACTATGAATCACATAGAACTCTACAGCAATTAACAGCAACAGCATGACAGGAGAAGAACTTAAACTATGTGAGGAACAGCATGAAACTGAGGAAAAGGTTGATGAAAATATTTTCTCAGAGTTATAAAGCTGTATAGTTAGATGTTCCATTGCATCAACTGGATTTTTTTTAGGACTCTATGAGGCTGGAATTTACTCCTTCAACTTGACCCAAGTAATCTCTCTCCCCACAGATTCTGGGATAATTTTTCTAGAATCGCACACTTCTTCATTCTTTATTAATGCATGAGGACACTCCTACCTCACTTCAGTTTAATCAGATGACAAAATCTCAAGATCCAGTGTCTTCATTATTTCAAAATCCCTATGAGGCCTTTTCCAGCACTGTGTCAGCCTCTCATACTGTGGTGGCTCATGTGAGACTGTGATGCCAACAGGATTTCAAACACCAGCAGGGTTACCCATGGTGGACAGGGTCCGCAGAGCTTGTACACTTAAACAGACTAGAATGTCTGACAGTCTACGGCTGTCAAGCCTTACAGATCACGATAGAACTCTCTTTGAATACATCCACAGAAGGGCTGAGTCACCGAGAAGAGCACTGTGTCTGGCAAACGTGAGAAACCCTCAGTGAGGCGGATTAGCACAATGGACACATGTTGTGAGCATGATGGAGCCAGGGAGCCAGGTTGCTTTCTAGGACACTGTACCTAATGTCACCGTGGCTTCGAGTTGACAGGACAGTAGCTAGCAGCGACAGGTTGTTGTTGTTGTTGTTTAATGCCGTCGAGTCATAGACGACTCATAGCAACCCTATGAACGAACAGCCTGAGCACTGTTCGTACATAGAGTTTCCAGAGGCAAGCCATTTTGGAAGTGGATGCCGCTCCAGCTTCCAGGCTTGATTTAGTCGGGAAGCTCCAGCCAACACTGTCCACCATGGGTGCCCATTACCACGATTGGCACATCACTGTCACAGGCTTCAGCATCACAGCAACCACGAGTTACCTCTGTACAGCAACGCACAGACCAGTGCTATACCACCTGTATGTCAAACACATTCCAGGAAAAACAGTCCACTCCAAAAGCTTGCCATGATCCCTGCACTCCCACCACCACGCTCCTGCCTTTTGGCAAGGAGAGCTTCCCACGAGCCTGTGAAGGCGCCAGCAGCGACAGGTAACTGAGGCATAATCAAGATTGACAACCACCCATCTGCAACTTTGAGTATTCTCTAACCTCCTGATTGAGAGAGGTTGTTGCTTTTTTAGTGTAAAAGATAGAACTCCAATGTTAAGCCAGCAGGGGGATCTGTTAGCTCACATCGCAGGAATGTTTTGGAGGATGGTGTTGGTTTCTTACATGGGTGGATCCCAGAATTCTCAAGGGACTTTACAGATTGCCTCTCTTCCTCTTTCAGCTCGGATTTCTCTCTGTTGGTGTCATTCCTAGGCAGACTATGTCTAGGGAGGAGGCCTCAATGACATCTCAGACGTGAGTTAACATCACTCAGATGACACTAATTTCAGAGAAAAGAAATGTACCAGGCTCCCTCTTCAGGTCACTGAAGAGGGCTCTTCTTGGTTCCTGAGTATCAGACACCCACTGACCAGTGTCTTTGTCCCAGGGGAGGGATATCTTGGACCAGGATGGCCAGATGACCATCTCTAGAGAAAGGTAAAGTCAGCTGTGTAAAGAAAAAGGTCTGCAAAGGAAAAGACACAAAGTAGAAAAATAAGTAGTAGTACTTGTTAAGAGGGAACTCTGGTGGCCTAATAGTAAGAAGCTGTGCTCCATCACAAAGGTTACAAAGGTTCAAATCCACCAGCCATTTCAAGGTAAAAGGATAGGCAAGTTCCTCCTGTGCAATTATCTGACTCTGAAAACCTGTTGGAGGGTCTGCTGTGGGTCAATTCTGATATGACAGCATGCAACAATAAGTATTCGTTAGAGTGAGTACCTTGATGGTACAAAGGACTCATAGTCTCCCCTGTTAACTGACAACAAATCGAATCTATCTTGAAGGGCGGGCAATGAGGGTGCCTCTCAGAGGTAAGGATGGTGAAACTTCATCTACACACTTCGGACATGCTGTTAGGAAGTGCCAGTCCCTGAAAAAGGGCAGTTGTTGTTGTTGTTGTTACGTGCCGTTGAGTCGCTTGCGACTCATAGAGACCCTATGCACAATAGCCCTAAACTCTGCTCTGTCCTGTGCCAATAGCATTGTCTCTGACACTCCCATCCCGATTATCCCAGTCACTGAATCAATCCACCTCAAAAAGGGTCTTCCCCTCCTGCGCTGTCCCTCCACCCTCCCAAGCATGATGTCCTTTTCCAAGGACCGGTCTCTCCTCAGGCTTAGAAAAATAGAAAGACAGCAAAAGAGAAAAACGGAACCTCAAGGAGATGGATTGACAAAGTGCAACAATGGCCTTGAACAGAGAGCACGAAGACGGCACAGCATAGGGCAGAGTTTCCATCTATTGTTCATGAGGTGGCTATGATTCACAGTCAATTCAAAGGCACCTAACACCGGTATCGGTGTTAACTAGAAGCCGGCAGTTTGTGTTCACCCCGTGCAAGAAAAGCTTGCTTTAAAAATATGAGGCATCTTTTAATAAGGAGCACAATTGTACTCTGACACCTAACAAGTCACCACAGGCCAGAGTTTGTTTAACAGAAACTGTTTTTATCTCCTAGAGACTAGAGAAGGGAGCTGCACTGCCATACCAAAAGTGTGTGGTTCTAATCCACCCGCTGCTCTGTGGGTGAAAATGGACAGTCTCTTCCCTCACGATTTACTGCCTCTGAAAACCCACTGGAGGATCAGTTACGAGCCTGTTCCAACTTGACAGCACACAACAGAAGACTAGAAATATCATGATGATAACCAATATGCTGGGATTCTGGAGGCGTGTGGTTAAAAGCTTCTATTTATTTTGTCATCGTTGTTGAAAATACCCTGAGCAAAACCTCCAACAATTCAACAACTTCTGTGGGATCCATTTAATGACACTGATTTCATTCTTCAATTTGTGCAACTATTCTCACTTTGCAATATGGTTTTGAAACGCACTTAGCGCATGTGTTCAGGTTAAATTAGCCCTTCATTCATATATCACATTACATTCTGTTAACAAACTTATGAGGCTTTTTTATAATTTCCTTCCCTAGAGAAGGGGGAAGGCATCAATACATTTGTCAAACAGTCATGAGTGGAGCTTGGAATTTAACTCTGATCATCTAATCTTGGTGTTACAGTCAAGCATGGAGCCAGCATGGCTCCCTGTATCTACTACCATGAAGAGGACACATCTTGGCCTCCTCCTCTATCTCATCCATTGGCTTCATTTTCACTGGAATATGACTGACCACTACACTTTCTTTGTCTTTTAACTTAACTGTTTACTCCTTCCATTTTGAAATATCTGAAAGAGCAATGTTCCAGTATTATTCATAGTACTTTCAAAGGTCCATTGCTTCAGAAGCAGATAGTCTTGCTTCTTAATCTTAGTCTTGGGAACTTCACTAAAACCTGCCTACCCTGAGTGACCCTGTTAGTACTTTGACATATTGGTGGCATAGCTTCCACCATCGCAGCAACACAGAGGCACCACAGTATGGAAAACAGTAAAGGACCTCTTTAAGGTGCTGAAGAGCAAGGGTGACAATTTAAGGGCTAAAGTGTGCCTGATCCAAGTCATAATGTTTTTCAATTGCTTCATATGCATCTGAAATTTGGACAATGAATAAAGAAGTCCAAAGAAGAAACTGATGCCTTTGAAGAGTATCAGGTGTCCTACGGACTGCTAAAATAGCAAATCAATTTGTGCTGGAGGAAGCACAAACAGTATGCTGCTTGGAGGCAAGGATGGTGAAACTTTGTCTCATGTACTTTGAGCATGTTGTCAGGAGAGGCCAATCCCTGGAGAAAGGCAGCATGCAAGGAAACACAAATGATCAGCAAAAGAGAAGAAGACCCTCATTGAGACACAATGACACAGCAACTGCAGCAATGGGCTTGAGCAAGGTAGAGATTGTGGTATTGACACAGGCCAGAGCTAGGTTCAGATTCGTTGTTTGTTGCATTGCTATGATTCATGGTCAATTCAATCACACCTAACAACAATAGAAAAACTTATTATTTTTTTTCCATTAACACCTTGTAGCAGTCTTGTATTAATCTGCTAAACCCACCTAATTCGGCACTAAAGTGTGTCCCGGCCCCTCTTCAGCATGTCTCCTATTTAGTGGGGTACTGGTCAGGCCTTACATTTGCTCACACTCCTGACAGCAGTGTTATTACTGGTCTATGAGCACCTCACCATCCACTCATAGATGAAATAGCTCCAGAGAAAGTGCTAAAAGGGGTGACTGTTTAAATTTTCAACAATAAATCCTATTTCACAGTAAGAGAGTCAGCAGGAGGGTAAAGGAGGAGTCTTGAAGGGGTTGCAGATTTCGAGAGTATTCATTGTGGCCTCAACACTTGCTCATCATAGTCACAAAGCTTAAAATTATCAGGAAGAAATGGTGAGTTAGGGTCACAGCCTGTGCCTGATGCTCCAGGAATGTATCAGCTGACGAGTTAGGTGGTGCTGTGGTGAGGAGCCAGCTCGCTCTGTATTTTCTCTTCCTGAATCCACAGTTTGCCTTTGGTGCCTTTACCTCCTCCTTTCCCCAGTCCTTCCAGTGGTTCCAACTTCTTTCCTTCCACAACATTTCTTTCTTTTTTTTACAGTTTTTTAAATTTATTAATTTTAATAGACATTTACAGAGGTTTTGGATTTCCATTCATTCATAGCTGTACTTTTCTCTCCCTGCCCACCCATCCCCACCAGCTCGCTCCCCCCTCTGAAGAGAAAAATAAATATTCCTTCATTAGTACACAATTCCCACATCCCTTCCCCCCACCTGAGTACACTTCTCTATGCAACCTTAATTCTGGATTCCTGTGTTAACCATAATACTCAATCTTATATCACTTCTAATCTGTTCTTTCTCTCATCTGTTTCAATACAATATACATAATTTATCCAGTTTTTTCTGTCATACCCCAACCCTGATGTCAGACCCATTCTAGAACAATGGCACCATGCAGTATTTGTCCCTTTGTGACTGAGATATTTCACTCAGCATAATGTCCTCCAGGGTCACCCACTTTGAATAATATTGCATGAGTTCCTTGTTTTTCAATGTGGCATAGCATTCCATTGTGTGGATATACCACAGCTTCTCTATCCATTCATTTGTTGATGGGCCCTTAGGTTGCTTCCAACTCTTTGCTATTGTAAACAAAGCTGAGATAAACATGGGTGTGCATATATCTGCTTGGATGGCAGACATGGTCTCTCTGGGATATATTCCCAGGAATGGGATTGCTGGGTCAAATGGTCTCATTATTTGCAAATTTTTGAGAAAGTGCCACACCGCCTTCCACAATGGTTGCACCATCTTACATTCCCACCAACAGTGAATAAGAGTTCCAGTTTCTCCACATCCTCGCCAGCATTTGTTGCTTGCTGTTCTATTTTGCAATTCTTACTGGGGTGAGATGATATCTCATAGTTGTTTTGATTTGCATCTCTCTTAGAGCTAGGGACTTTGAACATTTCTTCATGTGCTTGTTGGCCATCTGAAACATTTCTTTCTAAAGCATGTTCTCTGTGTTTATGCTCTTGTCTTTCCCCTGTGACATCAGAACTGAGCTTGAATAAGAATGTAAACACTATATTAAAATCCTTTAGCAGCCTTTCATTTTATATATATAAAAATAACTGTGTGTTTGTCTCTCTAAGAATAAACAAACCGTGCACTGTGAAGTAGGGTGAGAAAATTCGTTTCCTTTGTTGTTACCATGAGTCTTGCTGGAAGGATTGTGACTTGTAACACAGACATGTCTTACCTCCTCCCTCTCTTACTCCAAGAGAAAACAAGAACAAACTCCAAGAAAACAAGAATAAACTCTAAACCACTCCCTTTCTTCACAAGAACCCAGAATAGAATTGTTGTCGGTCCTGAAAGCTCCCTTATAATCTGCCTGTGACTGACACCCTGCTCTACTGAGCAACTGGCTATCAGGCTGCTGTACATAAAAAGGTGGCCATATGCAGGGAGGATGTGGATGGGCAGGTGGGTGAAGGTGGTGGAGGGGAAGGCGATTGCACAGCACACAGCCAGCCAGCATCAGAAGTGAAATTGCATCTCACCAGTGTCACGACTGTACTATTGGAAGGATACTTTGTCGCAGTATAAGATGTGGCTCAATTCACTTCTGGTTTAAAATTATATTGGTGACATTGTTTTATAAAAAAAATAAAAAGCAAACAAACTACCCTACAATACATTCCCAAACTGGATACACCTTCAGAGGCCATGTCTAAAGAGATGAAAACAGGCCACTGGGCCACAGAGCCATGAGTTCTTTCTGAAAGGGCCAGAGGAAGTTAAGAAAAGCACAGCCCCTCACTGCCCCAGAGCAGAAAGCAGATAAAGAGCCCATAGCCAAGCCTCATCACACCTCCTGAGCCTAATCGGCAGCAAGTTCATTTACTCATTATTGATTTATAGACTCACAGTTATGGTTCTGAGCATGTGGCTTTTTAGGAAAGTAAGTAAGTTGGAGATTGGGGGAGCAAAGAATATCTCACAGTACAAGTCCAAGTTTATCTCAACATTCCTAAGGCACAATTCCTCATTTAGTGCAGGCTCTGGTTTCAGTTCAGCAGTCAAATCCAAATGAGCTGGTGCACCTTGGTATCTAGACTGACATCATTGCTCTTTAGCACTTTGGAGAGGTCCCTGACATCAGACTTCCCCAGTGCAATTGTCTTTTGACTGCTGGTGCCAAGAGTGTTGATTGTGGAATCAAGGAAGCTGAAATTGTTATCAACCTCAATCTCTTCTCCATTCATCATGGTGCTGCCAATTGGCCCAATAGTAAGGATCTTTGTCTTTTTGATGTTGAGCCGCAATCCTTATTGAAGACTACAGTCCTTGACCTCCTACAGCAAATGTTTCAGGTCCTCTTCAGTTATGGCAATCAAGGTTGTATCATCTTCATAATTCATGCTGTTGATGAGTCTTCAACCAATCCTGATGCCACACTTCTCCTCATAAAGTCCAGCCTCCAGATTATCTGTTCTGCATACAGATTGAAAAGTTATGAAGACAGGACACATTCCTGATACACACCCTTCCTAATTTTGAACTATACAGTGTTTCCTTACTGTTCTGACTACTACCTTCTGGTCCAAATATAGATTTTGCAAGAGCACAATCAAGTGTCTGGGATTCCCATTCTTCTCAAAGTCAGCCACAATTAGTTGTGTCTACAGTCATTGCATAGACAATGAAGCACAGAGAGACATTCTTCTGGTACTCTTTGCTTTCAGTCAAGATTCATCTAAGACTGGTGATAATGTCTCTAGTGCCACAGACTCTTCTAATCCCAGCTTGTATTTCTGGTAGTTCTCTCGTAACGTACTGTTCCAGTCGGTTTTGGACAATCTTCAGCAGGATTTTGCTTAAGCATGATATAAGTGATATTGTTCAATAATTCCCATAAAAATGGGAATCTGACATCCCAAAAAGATGTCAGATCATCTTTTTTGGGGGATAGAAATAAATATTAATTTCTTCCAGTCAGCTGGCCAGGTAGCTGTCCTCCAGATTTCTGGGCACAACCTGGTAAGCATGTCCAGGACAGCATCTGTTTGTTGAAATATGTTATGTCAATTGGTATGTTGTCAATTCCTGGAGCCTTGCTTTCCTGCCAACTCCTTCATTAAAAATATAGATGTTTGTATATAGACATGTTGTTTTTGTTGTTATTAGGTACTGTCAAGTTGAGTCTGGCCCGTAGTAGCCCTGTGAACAACTGATCTGAACCCTGTCCTATCCTATGTCATCCTCATAATATCTGACACATTCAAGGCCTTTTCTGTAGTCACTGTGTAAGTAAGCCTTGTTGAAGGTTTTCCTTTCCTTTCTGGTCCCTCCGTCTTTCTAAGCATGATATCTCTCACCAAGGAATAGCCTCTCCTACCAGCATGCCCAAAGTATGTGAAGCAAAGCTTCATCTCTTTGCCTCCAAGAACCACTTAGACTGTACTTTCTCTAAGACAAATCTTTTTGTTCTTTTGGCAGTTTGTGGGATATGCAGCACTATTTTTCAACACCACTGTTCAGAGGCCTCAATTCTTCTGGTATCATTACTCATTGTCCAGCTCTCAGATGCACAGCAAGTGGTTGAAAGACCATGGCCTGAATAAGGTGTACCTTAGTCCTCATACTGATATCATTGCTCCTCAGAAATTTAGAGAGGTCCCTGACTGCCCACTTTCCCAGAGCAATATTTCTCCTGACCTCTTGACTGTAGGTTCGAAGTGTATTGATTGTAGATCCAAGTAAGATGAAGTTGTTGACAGTCTCAGTCTTCAGATAGACATATGTTGTTGTTGATATGTGCTGTCGAGGCACTTGCGACTCATAGCGACCCTATGTACAACAGCCCTAAAACTCTGCTCTGTCCTGTGCCAACCGCACTGTCTCTGATACTCCCATCCCGATTACCGCAGTCACTCAATCAATCCACCTCATATATTCCCCTCCTTCGCCATCCCTCCACCCTCCCATGCATGATGTCCTTCTCCAAGGACCGGTCTTCCTCACAACATGTCCAAAGTTTGTTAGATGGAGCCTCAGAATCCTTGCCTCCAAGGAGCTACCCGGTTTAACCCTTTCCTGGATGAATATGTTTGTTTTCCTAGCAGTCCATAGTACTCTCAATACTCTTCTCCAGAACCGCAGCTCAAAGGCATCAATTCTCCTTCTATCCTCCTTGGTCATTGTCCAACTCTCTGATGCATAACAAGTGATTGCGAAGACCATGGCCTGTATCAGACGCATCTTAGTCTCCAGAGAGACACCATTGCCCTTCAGTACTTTGGAGAGGTCCCTAACAGCAGACTTTCCCATGGCAATCAATACACCTTTTAATTTCCTGGCTACTAGTGCCAAGAGTATTGACTGTGGAGCCAAACAAAATAAAGCTATGAACAATCTCAATCTCTTCACCATCCATCCTGGTCCAGTGGTGAGAATCTTTGTCTTCTTGACATTGAGCCTCAATCCATATTGAAGGCTGCAGTCCTTGACCCTCTGCAGCAGGTGCTTCAGGTCCTCCTCAGTTTCAGCAAGCAGGGTTGTGTCATCTGCATAATGCAGATTGTTAATAGATCTTCCACCAATCCTGATGCCACAATTCTCCTCACAGAGCCCAGCCTCCCGGATAATCTGTTCTGCATACAGGTTGAAAAGGTATGGAGATAGGACGTATCCCTGGCATACGCCCTTCCCAATTTTGAACCATGCGGTTCTGACGACTGCCTCCTGGTCCAAGTATAGGTTTCGCAGTAGTACGGTTAAATGTTCTGGGATTCCCATTGTTCTCAGAGTCAGCCACAGTTTGTTATGATCCACACAGTCAAACGCCTTTGCATAATCAATGAAACACAGATGGACATATAGATATATATCCTGGAACTCTAGGGGCATACTCTGTAGCAAGTTGCAAAACTAATCCAAAGACTGCATGCCTCCAGTGGTTCTAATCTGCCAGTGACTCCTATTGCTGTCCTCTTCTTGCTATTTATAGCCTCTGAAATCCTATGGAGTTTGTTATCAGTCAGAACTAACTTAATAGCCATGAATTTCAGTCACACGTGTGGATGTTAAATATGTATATAACTAAAGCCCAATGATAGGAGGGTTTTCAGGCTATGGATAAAGTGCCACTAACTTTTCAACCCAAAGCTTCTGTATATTTGCAGGAAGGAACCCTTGGTGGCATAGTGTGTTAGTATATTAGACTGCCACCTAAAATGCTGATGGTTCAAATCTACCTTCCACTGGGTTCTAGATTGACAGTGGGGCCATGATTCACACTAGGAAGATAATGGAAGTCAGAAACAATGCCTGATAAGGATGCAGGACAAAGACTTTTTGGAAATATTTTTATTGTTCTATATTTTTTACATAAGCTGAAAGTGTAGAGTATTTGTCCCCTTGTGTCTGGCTTTGAGTTGTGGTGCTGGAGAAGACTATTGAATAGGCCTGCCAAAAGAACAAATAAGCCTTTCTTGGAGGAAGTGTAACCAGGGTTCTCCTCAGACACAAGGACAGTGAACCTTCATCTCACAGGGGTGCAGGTTGCATCATCTGGTTGGTTGCTTGGACCCTGGGCACTATGGAGAAAAGTGACACAAAAATTCTAGCATATGAACAGAGAAGGACAAACCCATGAAGACTGAGGTTTGGGAGTAGATGTGATTGGAAACATCCTCCTCTCCCTTCTCAGAGAGTAGTCTGAGTTTCCTGGGGCTGTTAAGCAGGCTGGACATTGAAATAGACCAAGACCCTCAACAAGCTGGAGTGACACAGTAACTATAACAATGTGCTTAGATATATCAGAGATTGTGAGAATGGCACAGTCCAGGGCTAGGTATTAATCTGTTGTTCAGAGAGTCTCTGTGACTTATAGTCAACTTGAAGGCACCTAACAACGTAACAACTGTATTACTAACTCAGTGCAGTAGTTTCAAAGTTGTGACTGAACAGTGTTCCATTGTACGGATCTACCATATTTTGTTTACCCATCCTTCTATTGATACAATTCAGGTTGTGTGTCAAGTTGGCTGGTTTGCAAGTTATATAAAGGATATAATTGAGCAATTATCTAATAGCATCACTTGGAGGTTATATAATGATGCAGTCATCCTCTGTGACCTGATAAGATAAGTCAGTCAATTGAAAAAGAAATTTTCTCAGGGGTGTGGCCTCACTCAATATAACTCACTCGCTGATTCTGAAGCCTGCATCCAGCTTGTCATCATCTGGCCTCTCATTTTTGAGAAGACATTTATAAACCTTGGCTTTTCTGAATTTGTAATGAGAATGCCTTGTGACATCTAATCATTTGTAGAACGAGAACAGAACAGAAGTTAGGTCCTTTGGACTTTAGAGGCAGAACTCTGAGCTCAGAAGTCCTGCTGGGTCTTGTGGGAATATTTTGACAGCCACCAGCTCCAGAGCAACAGACAGTGAATCTGCAGAGCCAGAAGCCAGGTGGAGGCTCCTTGCTGTGAAGGAAATGGGAGATAAACTGAATTTACACTTGAGTTCCTAAATCCTAGACAGCAAATTTTGTTTTGATTTACACACCACTGCTCTTAGCATCAGATTTAGCTCTCCTGCCTGACCCAGGTCATTTTCCCTTTTATAAATTAGAAAACAAATGGGTTGGGACTTCCTGGGACAGTTCTGAAAACTCTTTCAATAAATTCTCCACCAGGGGCTCTCAGCCCTGAGCTGCATCCCCTACATTTGAGCAGCTCTGTGAGTGATGTGGGCTGTAGGTGAATTATTCATTTTAGAAAGCCCCATTCCAACAGCCACATTCTGCTCCTTCTGCCACCCCTGAACACATGGGATTGCGCATTTCGATCAGATTATCAAAAGCATGTGTGGTCTGTCTAGCAGGCCCTGCTCCTACTCTCTAACTCAACCACCCTTTCTCTAGTCATTGATTCTGCTCCCTCTTAGCCCAGCAGAAGCCTACTTTGCACTGCTCTGTGCATAGTGAATCTCTCCTCTCAAAGGGGCTTTGCCTCCTTGCTTTTGGGGTGGATTGAGAACTGATTGAAATCAGCAGGCTCAGTAGGTGGGCCCTGGATACATACATTGCACCATCCCCTGATACAACCTCTAAGACACAAGCTTTCCAGCACTTGTGACTTGAACTCCTTAAGCCATTCAAGAGAGAGGATGCCCTGGAAGATGGTTGAACTTTGAATGCACATCTGACTCTCCCCCCAGGCTATTAGCCTAGAAGTGCAGGTTGCATGATTGGTTGGTTGTCTGGCCCCTGGGCTCTAAACAGAAAAATAACACAAAAATTCTAACACTTTCATTTCATGTGAGCAGAGGAAGACAAACCTATGAAGACTGGTTTTGGAATTGATATGGTTGGAAACATCTTCCTCTGCCTTCTCATAGAGTAGTCTGAGTGTCCTGGGGCTGTTAAGCAGACTGAATGTCAAATAAGAGGGATTTCTTGATTCTTAGCCCATTGGTGATTTGGAAGATCAATATAGTAGGTCAAGATCTTCATTTTAAAAAATAAAATAGAATGAAATTACAATGTATAGCATAGAAGAAAAAGGAAAACCATTACAATGTAAATGATACATTCTGCATAATATAGGTCACATTTGTTGGTGTAGAATTTATTTCAATTCAGAGCAACCTAAGAGCTTTACCTTGGGGTTCTATTGGCCATCATCATTTTGAAGGTAGATCATCAGGCCTTTCTTCCACGTAGCCACTGGGTGGGTTCACATCACCAACCTTTAGGCAGAGCACAAAATATTCGCTCTGTCAAGGATCTATCTCTCAGGAACTTTGTGTGATATCTTAGCTATCTGATGGACATTTAGATTGCTTCTAGCCTTTAGCGGTAGTGACTATGTCAGGATACATCCGCTTACCAAGACTTATGTTCAAAAAAGTTTGAAAGACACTGTGCGAGGTAAAGGGAGTCGCTGTGGCATAGGCCTTAGGGAGTAACCCTGCTATCCAGAGGGTGCCCCTCTGGCAGTGTCAATTCATAGGAGCTCTGAGGGAGAGAGATGGGCATGCTCACCCTGGGTTATTATAGCCTCAGAGATCTGCTGAGGAGTTAGCTATGAGTCAGTTCTAACTTCACAGCAACAAGTTTGAATTTAGCTTTGCATAGTTTTTGTCACTTTATCATCACCGCAAATACTTTGAAATATGTAGAATCATCCCCACATTCACAAATCAGAAAATTAAGGCTCAAAGCCAAGGGAATTGTGTGTATACACAGTGAGTGGTTGATCTGGACACCGACTAGAGAATCATTACATGCTTTTACTGCATTCAAAACTATTCTTGCCCAGTCTAAGAGCTAAACTAGAACCAAACAGATTTCTGGTCTTAGACAGGAGAGGCAGGCCAAGGTTCCACGCTGTGTTCTTGTCCAATTCCCCAAGGCCTGGGGGGAGATGCCAAATACTACAGTGGTTTACAATCTGATTCTCATCAACACTGGAGTGGGGTGCAGCTCAGTGTATTTGGTTATTTATCTGAGTGTCCAGCTTTGAAATAGGAAATGGTCCAGGAGAGTGGGCATATGACCAGAGCCCATTTGTCCTGAAACTTTGTTATCTATTGACTTTGGCACTGGGTCATAGGAGAATCCAAGAAAGAAAGCATACTCACCCCAGATAATGAGTTTAAAATGGTGTACGCTCAGACCTGGTATCTTCTTGATGAGTAAATTCTTGTGACTCCCTCTTACAAAATATCCCATTCTGTTCAGGACACAGAAAGTCCTCCATGAGCATGTCCTGTGCCAGGACATTAGGATGAGCTGGGAGTAGGGAACAGGGACCAGAAACAAAATGTACATTTAGATTTGCAAGTGGAAACATCAGAACTGGGAAATCTATTAAGATCATCTTCACCCCAAACCACGGCCTGTTTCTGGTTTTCCTGTTTCATTGTGATCCTATGATAAGACACAAAGCCATAGGGGAACATAAGATTAACTGTAAGCGGCAATCTTAGAGGTGGAACATCGGGAAAGAGAAGGGGGTTAAACACTTTAGGTGTGTAGACCAGTATTCCTCCAGCAAGCAGGAGTCAGCACTCATGCACTGGAGGAGTGAAAGGACGTTGAATTAGCTTTTGGGTTGGAGTGCAAAGAGCAGCAAGAGCCAAGCTCCCTCTACTTCACTCTCTCTCCTAAGTTCCACTGAAGTGAGGTGATTCACCCTTAAGATTAGAAGTCTAACTTGGGAGAGGCTGGAGAGCATTATGCTGAGTGAATGAATGCTGTCTCATAAGGACAAATACTGCATAAGACTATTATTGTAAAAATAGAAGGATAACTAGTAAGCCACATACAGGAACTCAAGAGGAGTAGAGGGGAACTGAAGGGTGAGGATAGGTAGGGGTGAAACCACAAGGCTGCACAGTTTTGGTGGGGGGAGAAGCAAATGGGAAGGATCCAGGTGAAAAGACAGGGTCATGATGGGCAAGGTCTAAGGTGATTGACTTTATAAAACATAATGCATGAGAGTGGGAGAAGTAGGAGCAATCGCCTCCCATGTCATTAATTGTCTCTCATTACCCATTGGAGGGTCAAATATGGGTCAGTCCTGACTCTACAGTATCTAACAACAACATTGCATGAGAATGATTGTATAAAACACAATGTGAATGAGGAATAGTGTGAAATACAATGTATATGAACTTTGTAAGCAAATCAATTAAACATAATGTAAAAAAAATTTTAAATTTTAAATTCTAAATTTAAACATTTAGAAGTCTTCTGTGTGATTCCTCTCTCTAGGTCGTTGAAACCTTGCCAAGAAAGAGTAAGGAGTGGAATGGAGGTGATGGAGGAAACCAGGGCACCAGCCTGGTGAGGTGGGTGTGCGGTGCTTCTTCAAGTGTCACCAACATGACAACTTCTGTACATAATCATTGTGAGGTCTCGGCACAGCTTAAGCTTTTTAGAGCAAAAGTAGTTGGCTAACGAGTCTTAAACTCAATTTTGTCAAGTTGGTTCTGACTCATAGAGACATTCCATTGGATTTCTGATGTAAGTCACAACAAGAAGAGACTGGCCATCTTTGCTCTGAAGAGCCATGGGTGGGTTCGAACTGCCCAAAACACACTTCCTTGGGGATAGAAGTGCAAATCGCATCAGAGGTCCAAAGGGAGGCTGAAATCAGAGCCTCCATTTGCCAGCTGACTGACCTTAGCCCGGGTTCCTTGTTTCTACAATTCTATTTCCTCTCTGTAAGATGAGAATAAGCACATTTTCCTTTTGCGGGGATGACAGTTGTTAAATGTCCTGGGCTCACTATCATACCTGGTGTGATCGAGAGAACATTCCATAAATGTGAGCTCTGTCTCTCTCATGTACTTTGGGCATGTTGCTAGGAGAGGTTATTCCTTGGAGAGGGACATCATGCTTGGGAAGGTGGAGGGACAGTGAAGGAGATGAAGACCCTCAGCCAGGTGGGTTGATGCAGTGACTGCAGTAATGGGTTTGAGCACGTTAGAGATTGTGAGAAAGGCGCAGAATAGGACAGGGTTCAGATCAATCGTTCATAGGGTCACTATGAGTCATACTTGATTTGATGGCACCTAACAACAACAACCTACAGGAGGCCTGAAAAAAAGAAAAAAAGAAGAAGAAGCCTCTGGGTTGGAGGTTAGTGACTAATAAACACTGTTTTCTCTCTCCTCTTTCCCCCTAAATGGCCAGCTTGAGCTGTTTTGTTGATCAAAGCATTTTGTGACCACAGCCTTTGGTGATCCCCGGTGTTATTAAAATTGCTGGAACACTATGCACCTTCTATAAATATCCTTTCTCCTTCTAACTATGTTGTTTCCCCCCTTTACCTCACTAAAATGCAAGTCAGCAGTGAAGTTATGAATTGCTGGCTCCTATTTCTCCTCTGTTCTGTAATTAAGGGAACACAGGCACCACAGAGGAGGGAGGATGGGTAACACTGAGCTAGTGTCAACAGGCCGGCTCCCTGAGGCACCAAGGGCAGTGTCTGCACTGTAGAGGTAACTTGGCTCAGAGGAGTAAAGAGGATACCCAAAGGCTGAGGTTCGGAGCCCCTCTCATCCTGCGTGGGTCTGTTCTTGTCACAAACTATCTGGACAAGCATTTTATTTCCGTCCTCACCGTTTCATCTGCATCTCTTTTTGCTTAGCTATGAATCCTACTGCAACTCATCAGCCACCCATTTCAGTCACACCCAGTGCCCATTCTTTTGCAGAATTTAATCCTTTACAGATATTAATTGCTTGCTATGCATATTCAAGTTGAACAATGAATAAGGATGACAGAAGAAGAAACAATGTCTTTGAGTTGTGGTGTTGGAAAAGAATGCTAAATATCTCATAAATGACCAATAGAACAGACAGGTATGTCTTCACGAAAACACAACCATGGTGCTCCTTGGAGATAAAGGTGATGAAGCTTCACCTCACATACTTTGGGTATATTGTTAGGAACAGACAGTCCTTGGAAAAAGACATCCTGTTTGGAAAGGTAGAAGCCTACAGAAAGATGAAGATTCTCAAAAAGATAGATTGACATAGGGACTGTAAAAGTGGGCTGAAGTATCTGGCCTAGTGGTCAGGTACTATATTGCAATCCCAAAGGCATGCAGTTCAAATCCACCAGCTGCTCTGTGGGAGAAAGATGGGCAATCTTTACAATTAAACTGCCTGTAAAACTTGCTTGAGGGTCAGTTTTGGATCGTTCTGACACGGTTGTACACAATAACAGCATATCAGAGATAGTGAGGGTGGCATAAGATGGGGCAGGACGCAGATCCATTGTTGACAAGCTCACTGTGAGTCATAGTCAACCTGATGACACCTAACAACAACAGCTACTTAGAAAGACACCCAGGTGGTGAAACAGTTTCATTTTTAGCTGCTAATTAAGAAGTTGTTAGTTTGAAACCACCCAACGATTGTTCAAGGGAAGGACCTGCCAACTTGCTCCCATAAAGATCACAGTCTAGAAAGTCTTATGAGGTCATTCGACTCTGTCACATGAGTGCTAAAAACATCCAAAACCAACAACTGCTTAGAGCTTAGGGAAAGAGGTCCTGTAAAACACTCTCTCTCCAACTCTGGTCTTATCTGAAGACTGAGTTCACATTATAAAGGGGGGAAATGCTGTTAGAAAGGGAAAAGGACAGTTTTAACAAAAAAAAAAAATCACAGCAAAAACCACCTCATAAAATTTCACTTATTTGGCCAAGAAAAAGAACTGGGTGTTTTTTTTCCCTTTTATTTTTGTGGGTTTTGTTTGTTTGTTTATTTGTTTTTATTACCTCAACTTCTAGGAATTAGAGAGCTGGAATGACAGTGTGGGAAAGGTAGTTAATGTCTTCTTTGAGGGTGGCTTTGGACTCAGAAAGGAGTCAGATCCAGCTTTGCTCTCTGTGAATGTAAGCAAGAAACCCTCCATTTCCTCATCTGAAAAAATGCAACTAATAATGGCTATCCGGTAGGGCTACTAATACAAACAACGGCTAAGAAGTTAGTGACCTGAACCCACCAGTCACACTATGGGAGAGTAATGTGTCTGCTTCTGGAAAGATTTACCTTCTTTTTTTATTATTATTATTATTAAATTTTATTAGTTTCAATGAACATTCACAGGGATTCTGGGCTTTCACTCCTTCATTGCCGCACCATTCTCTCCACCCTCCTCCCCAGTTTGCTCTTCTTCCCCCGCCATCCGAATGTCTGTTTTAATTGTCCAATTGCCACAGTGCTTGTCAAAGTCAGTTCTGATTAATCTCCTTTGTCAGTGTGTCCTTTGCCATTCCCTATCACTCCTCCCTGAGAGAGACTTCACCCTGATTCATAAGGAAAAGGGGATGGCGTATTCTCTTAGCTACTTCCTGCTGAAAAGGGATGCTGTGGGTTTCAGGGTGAAGATCTTCTCTCATTACTCTAAAGAGCCCCTTTGGCAGTAGGAAACACATAGACTATTATGGAGATTGATTTTGGAATTTAGATGCACTCTTATTGATTGTGCTTGGCCGTACATGTTCATATCCTTGAAGATGTATCATGGGGGTGTTGCAACCTAGAAGACACAAATTTAACTAACAAGTTATAAGTACATGAGTCAAAAATTATGGAAAAGTAAAAGAAAAGATTCTTTCATTGTTTTATAAACCCCCCCCAGGTCCCCTCCACCATGTAGCCCTCGCTCTAGACTCGTGTGATGACAGAAATACCTAGTCACATATCTCTTTTAAACAGTTTTCTCCCTCCTCTGTTTCAGTGCAGTATACATTATTGAACCCATCTTACTCAGTCTCTCCCCAACCCCGAGGTTAGTCGCATTCTACAACAGTGGTATCATGTAATATTTGTCCTTTTGTGACTGGGATATTTCACTCAGCATAATGTTCTCCAGAGTCAACCATTTTGAATAATATTGCATGAGTTCCTTGTTTTTTAATGCAGCATAGTATTCCGTTGTGCGAATATACCACAGCTTCTCTAGCCATTCGTTTGTTGATGGGCACTTAGGTTGTTTCCAACTCCTTGCTATTGTGAACAAAGCTGCAATAAACATGGGTGTGCATATATTTGCTTGGATGTCAGCTATGGTCTCTTCAGGGTATATTCCCAGTAGTGGAATTGCTGGGTCAAATGGTATCTCTATTTGCAACTTTATGAGAAAGCGCCATACTGCTTTCCACAGTGGTTACACCATTTTACACTCCCACCAACAGTGAATCAGGGTTCCAGTTTCTCCACAACCTCGCCAGCATTTGTTGCTTGCTGTTCTGTTAAATTTTGCTATTTTGACTGGATTTACCTTCTAAGAGCAGTTTTCTCTGTCTTATATAGCGTAGGGAGCTCTGGTGGTCTAAGGGGCAAGATGCTGCTCTGCAATCCCAAAGGCACATGGTTCGAGGCCAATAGTTGCTCCACAGGAGAAAGATGAACACTCTCTTCCCATGCATTTGTTGTTGTTGTTGATTGCTTATGACTCATAGTGACCCTATGAACAAAAGGCCTGAAGCCCCTCTACAACTATCAACATTTATCAAAGTTCATAGAGTTTCCTGGAGGCATGTAGTGAGGAAGTGGATGCCACTCCTGATTGCAAACTGCCTCTAAAAACCCACCCGAGGGTCAGCTATGGGCCGGTTCTCATTTGATGGTACACAACAAGAACAGATAGTCCCTATAAATCAGAATCAACTTAATTGCAGTGAATTTTCAGTGTTATAATGCTATGTCATCTGAGAAACTGGCGTTTATAAAGAAGAATATGACATCAGGATCAGAGGACAATTCATCAACAACCTACGTTATGCAAATGACACATCTTGCTGAAAGTGAGGGCTTGAAATGCTTGCTGCAGATGATCAAAGACTGTAGACTTCTAAATGCATCACATCTCCACATCAAGAAAACAAAAATCCTCACCATGGGGTCAATAGGCAACATCATTATAGTTGGAGAAAAGATTAAAGCTGTCAATTATTTTGCCTTGCTTGGATCCACAATCAATACCCTTGACCCCAGGAGTCAAGAAAGTTGTGTTGCACTGGGGAAATCAAGTTCTCTCCAATGTGCTAAGGAGTAATGATGCCAATGTAAATGTTCAGACACATCTGATTCAAGTTATATGGTCTTTTCAGTTTCTTACTGTGTGTCTGAGAGCTGGACAATGAATAAAAATGACAGAAGAAGAATCGATGTCTTTGAGTTGTGTTGTTGAATAAGAGCCCATGAATTGCCAAAAGAACAAATAGAGGGGATCAGGAACAACAGGGTAATGATGGCATGGCTTAATGCTGAATTCTTTTATAACACATAATGAATGAGAATGTGTGAAACACAATGTGAATGAAGGATAGTGTGAAAAACAATGTCTAAGAACTGTGTAATCAAACCAATGTAAAATTTAAAAGAAATAAATACAAATTTCTAAAAACCGCAAAACAAAACTAAGTAAAAAGGAAAAATAGATCAGTCTATGAGAAAGTACAGCCACCCCATGTGCTCCTTAGAGGCAAGGATGGTGAAGCTTCATCTCACACATGTTGAGCATGTTGTTAGGAGGGACCATTCTTTGGAAAAAGACATCATTATTGGAAATATAGAGGGTCAATGAAAGCTACAAAGATCTTCAATGAGATGGGTGGACACAGTGATTACAGCAATAGGCTCCTATTACTGGAGATAATGAGGATGGCACAGGATAGGACAGGATTCAGATTTACTATTCAGAGTGTCCTATGAGCCGCAGTCAACTCAGTGGTGCCTTACAACAACAGTGTTAACAAGCTCTGGCTGCTTAGTGCGTTACATGTAAGACTGTTCCTTAAAAGTACAGGAGTGGAGAAGAGGGATGAGGCATTCTCCTTCCATGAAAACGTACAGTCTCAAAAACCCAATTGAGGGTGGCCATGAGTTGGAATTGATTAGAGAGCAGTGGATTTGGGGGATTGTGGGTTTGGGGTTTTGGGGGTTTTTGTTTGTTTGTTTTGATTTGTTTTGTTTTAGTTTTGTTTAGTTTAAGGTTATTAAATGACCAAGCGTGCTTACTGTAAACATTTCTTAATTGATAGTTATCATTATTGTTATCACTATTACAAGGTACAGTATAGGACAGGGTTCAGATCAGTTGTCATAGGGTCGTTTTTTGGGTCGAAGATTACTCAGTGACACCAAATAACATTGTCACCACTGGAAGGCTTGAACAGCACAGAGTCAATGTGAAGTCTATGTTTTAAATTAGAATTGAATGAAGTTATTCTTGGACTTCTTCTAACCCTTTCAAATGTTTTGGTTAGAGTTCACATTCAAGCTCCTCTTCTGCATTTTTTTATATATATACTAGTTTATTTACAAAATTCTAATACAATGTTTTTCATACCAGATCCTTCCTGTTTCCCTCACCCCACCCACCCATCAAATTGTACATCTTGACTTTTGAGGCCATAAAAGGGTGCTGTTCCTAGGGACTTTAGAGAAATAAGCACCTAATTGACCCTGTGAATTAACCTGAGTCAAATAGGAGATTTGACATTTGAACACCTAGTTGCTGACAGGGAATTTTTTTTTTCATATTAGAAATCACAGAACTGTCTAATGCCATTCATTGGCTTTCTTATTTTCTTACATCTAAATTCCCTCTAGGTTGCATCACATCACATCCTTTGTCTTCAAATATTTACAATCTGCCTTTGCAATCTCCTGCAGCCACCCTCCTTAAGGTCCTCACCATGTCTAGACAATTGCCATATCCTCTCACAGAGCTGCCCATTGCTGTTTACCCACTTTCTTCATCAGGATCAAAAGCTTCCAATGCCTCCTTATTGTAACATCTCTGAGTGATGCCACCAGACCACCTGCTCTAAAGACACCCAGGTGCTTGTTAATTAAGGAGATGCCAGCTTGCACTCCTTTTCTCTGAATCCAAAACTTTCCAGGGGTCCTAAGGATGCCCATTCCAAGCAGCGTCTCAGGTGATTCTCATGTATACTGAGTCTGAGAAACTCTTTTCTACTCTTTAAACCAAACTTGAACCCTCAGCCTGGTTATTAAGGTCTCCCACGACTTGCCATCACCTTTCAATCCCTGTTTATTCATCCCTGAGCCCACAAGGGCAGATTCTCTGGGTTGCCCATAACGAAAACATTGTCTTTTTATATTTTTCCTACTGGCAGAGCCTGGATTTCCAGAATGTTGAAAATACTAACAATCTCCAAAGTTAGAGGTGGTTGTTGTTGCTGTTATGATGTACTGTCAGTTGGAACCGACTCACAGCTGATCCTCCGGAGGGTTTTCAAAGGCAGTAAATGGCGTGGAAGGAGCCTGCCCATCTGCCTCTCATGGAGCAACCACCAAATTCAAATCATGCGCTTTTAATGGTGGTTACCGTTAAGCCACTAGTGCTCTCTAGAAATGGTAAGAGCCCTAATCACTGACCAATAAATGGAGGGCTTCTATAAAGGGGTTATCTAGTAAAGGCATCCTCACTCCCAGTCAGAGCTCCTGTCTTGCCATCTGCCAATCCCTTATTTATAAATGATTGTGACTAAGCATGTCTTGCCTGGAGCCATGGTGGCAGTACTGTGGCCTGAAGTAGTAAGTGTGATTTGAAAAATCATCATTCTGGAGGATGGACAGTGGAAGATAAACAGATGCAGTGGGACTCTTAAGAAGGTAATTGAGCCAGGCTCAAGCAGCCTGAATCATCACTGAGGGATTTGTTGGAAGCCTCACCTTCCAGTCCCTTAAGAGGGGGAGGGATGGAGAGGAAGACAAACACTGAATTTATCTGTCAGTTTCTGTAATGAGGAAGTGTCTTTGCTTGTTGCTGCTCTTAATAGTTTAGATATGTATATGTTTACTTGTTTATCACCTACTCTTTTATGTTCTGTGCTTGTCTGTCGGATGCTGTACTAAAGCAGAGCTTCCATATTAAGACAGGCTAGAAAGAAGGATTGGCTATACTTTTCTGAAATAACAAGCCTTCAAAATCCCTATGAACAATAGAGCACACTATTAGACTATTAAATATAGCACTAGAGGCTGAGCCCTCACATTGAGAAACACGAAGGTGAGGAAGAATGATTTCAAACAGCCATTAATAATTGGAATGTGGAATGTAAGAAGTATATACTGGATATTATTTAAAAAGAGATTGAGTGCATAAATATTGACATAGTAAGCATTGGTGAGATGAGATGGATTGGCATGGGCCACTTTGACTCAATGGAGGCATGGCTTTTGGATGGATCTAGCAGGACCTCGCAATGCTTCCTTTAGTTGTACATAGTGTCATCATGAGTCACGAGATCAAGCCACAGTAACCAACAACGATCACATCAAATGCTCTACTTACAATTAATCCTCTTTAGCTTCCCCATGCTAACAGTCACTGTCAGAGCACATTGAATCCTTCCCTACAAAGCTTTCTGTTCTTCCACCTACCTTTGAGTCTCTGCCAAAGGCAAGTGAAGGTCACTGACTTCCCTCCTATAGCAAGCTCTGAACAAATGGCCTTCACTCGCTCTCACCTGGGTTAACCTCATTTCTTTCCATTGAGTCTTTACTAAGCTGACTCTGACTGGCTTGGACATAAGAAACACTTTCTTGATTTCCACAATGGAGAGATCTATGTGTCTTCAGACCCAGCTGGGAGCAGAGGCTAAGAAGCTTATTTGAGGACTGAGTCCTGGCTTGCTCCATTCTGGGTAGGCACATAACTTGTGGGATCAAGATAGTGCCAGGAACCCCACCTCCAGAAAAAGCCAGGTTTTTCGAAATGAAAGTAAAGGCTGTTCTTGAGAGCCTTGGTAAAGTCTGGACCAAAATTTAAACTGATGCTCTCAATCCTCAGGAAGAAAGAAGGGCTGGGGCAGAAGTTACAACTTGCCAGATGCAGAGGTTTTTCCTGAAGTACCTCTCTGGTGAGACAGACTGTTCCCATGGTAATTTGAGTTAAAACGGGTAGAAGAGGCAGCTCATCATTGCATGGTCAGTTAGAGATTTAAAATGTTATTTTAAATTATTTCTTTTGACTACATCGGTTATCAAAAAATGATACTCACCTCTGTAATATATATAGCTATTTTTTAAAAGGAAACTGTAGGAAAGTAAAACCTTTTCAAAATAGCCCGACTTTCTTTTCTTCTCCCACTCTCTCTCTCTTCCTCTGCTTTGAAGCCATCAAATTGATTCAGCTCAAAGCTAAATATAGAGCTGACTAACAATGATTTCCACAAGAGCCTTAGAAATCGTTTGTAAGTGAGCAAAAGGAAAATAGATTATCCAGCAACCACATCAACTGGCGTTTAAGACAACAGCCTCAATCCAGTCACTGAACAGAAATGGAAAGCAATTCTATTTGCCTCAGAAAGGCTGCTGGGTGCATTTCCTGACTAGGAAGCAGGGAATGCACAGAAAAAGGCACCCCCAAACCCTTCACTCCTGAACTTGACCCTGATAACCTGATGGTTATTGTTAGAAATGTTCCTTGTGGGGACTGGAGCTCTGGGGTTGGGGTAAGAGGGACATTCCACTGCCAGTGCCAGAGTGAGTTTTTTGGAATCATGGAGATTATAAACTGTGGTTCTACCAGATAGCCTGAGACCCTCTACAAACGTGCATCTTTGAGAAGACGTGGGATATTAGCAAGGGCAGGTCACAGAGAGCAAAGAAAAGATGAACGGGAGAATGACAGCTCAGAAAGATGCTACTGCAGAGACCTGGCCTGGATCACAATCAAAACAAATTTCATTGGTAGTAGAAACTCACCTCAACTGACTCTCTTTATGTATCTTTAGGGGGAAAAAACCCCAAAACAAAACAACAACCAAAAAGACAACAAACCCAAATATTACTGCTGTTGCCTAGGCAAGAAGGGACCCACCCTTATTCTACACCCCACAAGGTAAAGATCTTCCCTTCCAGGCCAGAGGTTTGTAAACTATGATGACCTGTGAGCCAAATCACCATTAGCTGTAAAAGCTTAAGCTAAGAATAGTTTTTATGTTTTTTAAATGGTTGCGGGGCAGGTGGGGGGAATCAAATGAATGCTGTGTAAAACATATATGATTCAAATTTCAGTGCCAGAGGCAAAGTCCTGCTGGAAGACAGGCACATTCCCTAATTTCCTTATTATCTATTGCTGTCCTGACTGTCCTGACACTGACACAGAGGAGTTGAAGAGTCACAGCTGAGACTGCATGGCCGGAAAAATCTAAAATGTTCACTATGTGCCTCCTCCCATGCCCCCTACCTGTTTTAGATCTTGTTCTAAATGCCTGGGATTCCAGAATTCCTTGCTCAAATGCCAAATGGTCCCACACCTCAATCTAATGTCCATTATGGCATTCTCTCTGCATTGTTTCCTTGTAAAGGGTAGATCAGCCTTCCAAGAGGGACCATTGATTAAACTGATACTCTCAAGTGTGTAAGGTGTGTGTGGTTCCTTGATGCTATATAGTTGGTTCAAATTCACAGCAACTCTGTGCACAATGAAATGAAACATCACCCATTCCTGCAGCATCTTCATAATTATCACTGTGTTTGTGCCCATCATTGCAGCCACCATGTTAATTCCTTAAGGCCCAGCCTCTGTTTTACTGCCCTTCTGCTTTATCAAGCCTGATGTTCTTCTCCAAGGACTCAGCTCTCCTTATAACAAGTCCAAAGTTTGTAAGACAAAGTCGTTCCATTCTTGCTTCTAAGAAGCAACTCCTTCCAGGGCAGATTTGTTCTGATGGTTCACTATACATTCAATATTCTTTGGCAACACCAATTCAGAAGCATATATTCCTCTTTAGTGATCCTCAGCCATTGTCCAGTGCTTGCATGCACACAGATGAGGTGATTGTAAATACCATGACTTAGGTCAGGTGTAACTTAGTCTTCAAAGAAACGTGATGGACGGTATTTATACAGTAATTCCCAGGCCCCTTCAGTATGTAAAAGGAGATCTAGTGGCCTGGTCCATAGAAAGCTGCACTGCTAAGCCAAAGGTTGTGTCTCTCAGCTTCTTCAAATCCACCAGCATCTCTGTGGGAGAAAGATGGGCCATGAGATTTACTGCCTGGAAAACGCAAGAACGGGTCAGCTATGAGTTGATTGCAACTTGAGAGGAGGTTTTTTCAGTATGTAGTGTAATGATCCTCAGGAGAAAGAAGGGCAGTCTCCCCTTGTGTGATAGACAGCCTCTGAAAACCCACTGGAGGGTCAGCTACGAGTCAGAGACAACTTGACAGCACGTAACAGCAGCATGGTTATGTGAGATGAAGAAGTGCACATGGACCTGCCTGTCTTTTGGGGTAGGCTAGAGGTCTTCTCTGTTGTCTTGTCCTTTTTGACTGGAATTTCATATCCTTGCCCTTATAGAAATTATCAATATAGTCACGACTGGAGGCTTCCAGGTAACCTACCTCTTGCTTTCGTATTCCAACACACAAAAAGTAAGGAGTCCAAAATGTCATTAAAATTTGGCCTCTGAGCTTTTCAATAAAGGAAGATATTTTTTTAAAAAAAAAAAAAGGTAGCTTGATTTATAGCTTTTACGTGATAGAAATATGTCATGCAGGCCTGAATTTTTTGCTTTCTTCGGGGGGTACACTATTATGCAAATAACTGTTTTTACCCAGAAATAGATTCTGTCCCAACTCATTTTGGTAGGTGCACTCATTATCATTTTCACATAACTTAATTCAATACTTAAAAATTAATAAGAAATGAGTGTGGTCATGAAGAGCTTTGCTACTGAAAAGACTTAATAAAAGTGAGTCTCTAAAGAGCAGTGGCATTGGAATCAGTGTGGGCAGGACAACTAACTGCACATAACTGGAAGAAAATTGAGTATCAAAAGTATATCTATAAATCCTTACTTTGTTTTTAGAATCAACTGGAAATGCTAACTCATTTACTGTCTCAAAAGGCATGCCAATCTATGTGCATTTATTTATTGTAATTAGGGAAGTTTAGTATTGTTATAATTTTTATCATTTCCCATATAACTTTTTTATTAACACTTCAATGAATGATTATATTTTAACACTTCTGTGTAAGATGCATCTTAAAACTCACAATGAGCCACTACAACATTGCGTGGAACATTGTACTAAAAGGTACTAAAAGTTTGGCAGACATAATTTAATTTCATTCTCATAAAAGTCCAGTATGGCAGACACTATTACAGCCCCCAAAACACAATTGAAGCTCAGGGACATTTTAGGAACCTCAACAACTCACACAGCTCGTGAGTTGTTTCTAATTCTCTTCAAATATGAACCAACTCATAGCTGACCCTCCAGTAGGTTTCTAGAGGCAGTAAATGACATAAGAGGAAATTGTACATCTGTCTCCCATGGGGAAGCAGATGGATTTAAACAGCCAGACAGGTATGGCCTGTGAGTTGGCAGTACACTCCTTATCACTAAATCACCAGAGAATGAATTGCTGTTCTCATTGTATACTGTCAAGTTGGAACCAACCAAAGCTCATGGAACAACCCATGGCTGACCCTCCAGCAGGTTTCCAGAGATAGTTTTTGTTTGTTTGTTTGTTTTTTAGATTTTATTTTATTAATTTTAATGAACATTTAC
>NW_006399812.1:2413473-2459901 GCF_000299155.1 Elephantulus edwardii | reverse complement strand
TTGTGGACTCTTGTGATAACCATAATAACCTATCATACATCGCTTTTAAATTATTCACTCCCTCATCTGTTTCAGTGCAGTATACACAATCTGAAGAGGTAGTTATCTTATGGGAGGAATTTTTCTCCTGTGGAGCAGCTGGTGGATTCAAACCATGTAATCTTGGGTAACTCTAGTGCAACTCCTTACCACTACACCATCAGAGCTCAGTAGGTAAATAGAGGTTTAAATTCAAGTCTATCTGGCTCAGAACCTGTGAGCTTTACTTCTGCATCATTCTTTACGTGGCACATACCAAATGAATGAATGATTATGCATAAGGCAGCAGCTTCTAGTAACTCAACCCTGGTCTTCATCTTTCATACTTTGGACATGTAGCTAGGCGAGGCTATTCCTTGGAGAGGAATGTCATGCTTGAAAAGATGGAGGGTCAGCAAAGGAGAGGAAGACCCTCAATGAGATGGATTGACACTGTGACTTCAGCAACGGGCTCTAGTGTCTCAGTGATGATAGGATGGCACAGGATAGGGCAGAGTTCAGGTCGGCTGTTCATAGCGTTGCTATAAGTTGTACTCAACTCAACAGCCCTTAACAAGAAGTCTTCTGGAAGGGGGCTCTGGTGGCCTAGTGGTAAGAAGCTGCACTGCAATCCCAAAGGCAAGTGGTTAGAATCCATCAGTTAGTTGCTCCATGAGAGGATAATCAATCTGCTCCCATACAATTAACTGCCTCTGAAACCCTGATCAGCTAGGAGTCGGTCTCAACTTAATGGCACATAACAACAAAACTGCAGTCTTCTGGAGGAGACAATTTGCAGAATGGAAGCATAAACAAAGCTACAAACAGGGCATATTCTTCAGAAGAGTCAATCATGCAATCAACAGAACATTTTCAAAAGTGTTTAACTGAACTTGTATGCATCATAGAACAAGAGACAAAGGAGTAATATGATTTTAAGGCATAAAATAGAGGACTTCAAAGAATTCTGAAGTTTTAGGAGCTCCTTTAGCCTACATGCCCACTCTGTGTGGAGTTCAGTGTTCTCAATTGCTGCATGCTCTTCAGTGGAAAATTCTCAGAAGGGTAGACCTGTGAAACATTATGGAGAATTGCCTCAGGGTGGGGGAGGAGAAGAGAGGCATAGTCAAGAATGCTTATTTCAGCTTTACCTGGCTTTGAAGGCTTTGTTTTGACAAGAAGCTGAAGGGTTGTGGGGTTGAGTGCTGAAAGTGCTCTTGGCCAGGCCCCAGTACAGTCTCATTGAAAAGCACAGGAGGAAGACTAAAGAGTGGAGCCTTCTGTAAATAGAGAAGAGTAAGTGCCTTGGGATGGCGGAAGCCCAGGGAGCTGGAAACAACCAGAAGGCTGATGAGATACAATCCCCTTCCTTTACACTCCATCATGACTGCACTGAATGTGAAACAAATTGTTCTCATGGCAAAGACTGAATAACACCACCCACTGAAAAAGCATGAAATTGGGACTTCCTACTATATTTGAGATATGCATGCCCAGTAAAAATTACATTCTGCAAGAGCAGGTCATCAAACCCAGGAGGTGTAGACCAGCCCACACCTGAGAGGATCCAGGACATGGTGTCTGGATTTCCTATAAAGACAAAACCTCAATCTGGGGCTCTGATGAGGTTTTAGAGTGATTGTCATCTCTAAAGTAGTACATGTTCATCCATTACTTGGACAGAAAATCCATAGTACATAATCCATGAGAAGGCAAATGCCATAGCTTTAAAGAATCCCAGAGAGGGATCCTGAGTTCTAGACAATTTAACTAAATGTCTAGGATCTTCTATCCTGTATCTATCCGTGCTGGGATTCTAGGAGCCTTTACAGCAATTTATTTGATTCTCACATAGCACTGACTCCAGCTTTCTCACTGGCAGGACCTGTTTCCGTTTTGGTTTAGGTAAGTGTCTTCACCTTCTATCAACATTTAGTGCAGGTCCTGACACATGTCCCTTGAATCCCTTGAGGCATGTGATGAGTAAACGTTGAGATGTTCTTGAAGGTAAGGCCACAAACTGTTGTTATTGTTGTGATGTGCCATCAAGTTGAATATAACACATAGCAACCCAATGAACAACAGATCTGAATCCTGTCCTATCCTGTGCCAGCCTTATCACTCCAGCACATTTGAGCCTATTGTCACAGACATTGTATCAATTCATCTCATTGAGGGTCTTCCTCTCCCTCACTGACCCTCCACCTTTCCAAGTATGATGCCCATTTCCAAGGAAAAGCTTCTCCTAACATGTTCAAAATATGAGACCAAGCTTTGCCATCCTTCCTCAAAGGAGCATTCTGGTTACACTTTCTCCAAGATGAATCTTTTCCCTCTTCATGGAATATTCAGTGCTCTTCTCCAACAACACAATTCAAAGGCATCAGTTCTCCCGTCATCCTTACACAGCTCTCTGGTACATAGCAGGTGATTAGAAAGAGCATGACCTGAATCAGGCACACCTTCATTTTTAAACTGATATTATTATTTAGAGAGGTCCTTCACTGCAGATTTTCTAATGCTATACATCTCCTGATCTCATGACTGCTAGTGTCAAGGGTGTTGATTGTGGATCTAAGCAAGATGACAATTTCAGTCTTTTCTCCATCTACCATGATGTTGCCTATTGACCCAGTGGTGAGGATTTTTTATTTTTTCATTCCTGATGTTGAGACATAATACAGCTAGAAAGAAGTCTTATATAGTTTAATGCATGTGACAACATCACAAAATTTCTATTAAGACTCTGGGGCTCAGAGAAGTTTTGTCTTATTCAAAACCATAGAACTTCAAGCTCGAGCTTAAGATTATGTTTTCTGACACATAAATAGCCACCCAATAGCTAAGTGGCCTTCCACAAGTTACTGAACCTCTCCAGGCCCTGGTTTCCTCATCTACAAAATGAGATTAGTGGTGTTATTGGGAAGATTTGGTGATACAATTTGAAAAATTAAATGATATAAAGTGTGCAAAGTGCTTCCCATAAATAGTCATGGAAACTGCAGTTAAGTAAGCAAACAAGCAAGATATTGGATTAGGAAAATCTGCTGTAAAAGAGTTTTTTAAAATGTTAAAAAAGCAAAGATGTCACTTTGATGATTAAAGCCCATGTCGCTCAAGACATCCTTTCAATTACTTCATATGCATATGAAAGCTGGACAATGAAAAAGGAAGGTTAAAGAAGGATTGATTCATTTGGTTTATAATGTTGTCGAATAATATTGAATAAACCATGGGGGTGGGAGAAGGATGGGCAATCTCCTCTGGTGTAATTAACTGTCTCTGAAAACCCACCTGAGTGTTAGTGATGGGTCAGTTCCCACTCGATGGTACACAACAACAACATAACTGAGGGGAAAGCATAAACCCCATTTTTTAAAAAAACCCCATTAAAACCAGAAGCAGAAGAGGGCCATAAAAATTCTTAGCTTAAAGCAAACACAAATGTGCCAGGTAAAGTCTTATCTGTCCTTGCAAAGTAAAGAATTAACTAGTGTCTACGTGACACAAAAAGAGTAAAGGCGGGCAAGTAGCCAACCCATCAAAAGCCGACCCATATGACTGATCCCTCGGCCCACCAACCATGCTCCCAATCTCCCTGCCCCAACAGTAGCGCCCAGAAAGGCCTTAAAAACAATTGCGCAGGGGAACTCCGGGCTTTTTCCCTCGCCACCTTCCTACTGAGGGAGAAAGTCTCCACATGTGGAATTTTCTGGAGAATAAACGCTCTTGTATTTACATGTGTGTAATTGGATTTCCTTTAAGGGGCATTTCATGGTCAGAACAATAACCATGGACTGCCAGAAGAGCAAACCAATCTATCTTAAAGTCAGTATTGTTAGAAGGCTGTTTGGAGCTTTGCTAGGATGGTAAATACCTAAAACATATATCAGGAAAGACCAATTCTTAGCAAAGGATATCGTGTGTAGTAAGGTAGAACATTAGCAAAAACAAGGAAAGCTCTCCCTCAGGTGGATATACACAAACCCAACAGCCTGTTTCATCCTCAATGGAGCGAAATTAAAGACATTCCCCTTGCGAACCAGGACCAGATATATGATGTCAGCTATTACCCCTCTTATTCTATATCGTGTTAGAAATCCTAGCTAAAGCCTAAGACAAGACAAGGAAATAAGAGGCATTTAAATAGGCAAAGAGGAAGTAAAACTATTTCTATAATGATGAGTGAAGGGAAAGGCAATGTGGAATGAATGGATGATCAGACATTGTATGTATTATAATTGGTGTTGTGGAACAGAATATGTGTAAACTATTGATTGGGCGGAACCCCAACACAACAACACACCTTGTAATCTTTCACTCAAATCACAATTTAAAGGAAAAAGATGAGTTGACCCAATAGTCTCAACAATCAACCAACAATAATACACAAAATAAATGATAAACAAAAAAGTACTTATAGGGTAAAAGGTGAAGTAAATGATTGATAACTATTGGCAATTACAGAGAATTCTGGTGGCTTAGTGGTTAAGGAACTATACTGCCAACACAAAGGCAGGTAGTTCAAATCCACTAGTGGCGCCACAGCAGAAAGATGGGCAGTCTTCTCCAGTGCAATTTATAGCCTGAAAAACTCACTGAATTATCAGTGATGAGTCAATTTCAACTTGGCAGCATATAAAAACAGCATACCAACAATAACAATTACCATTATATATGCTTGTGTGAGAGGCAACATTCTAAGAAAAAGGAACAAGCCATATGAATTATAATTTGTACATAATCATACTATGTAGTGACTGACATAAAGAACAATAACACACATACTTACCTGACAGGGGAAACACCATGATCATGAAGGTAGTTTTCCCAGGGCAAGGCTTATCCATCGCACTTTGGAAATACTGACACCTGTGATTTCCCCAAATGAGGGAAACTAAACTGCGTAATTTGTGGTACTGAGAGTCCATGTTTGTGCTCTCACCTGTAAGAAAGAAAAACAAACAATAACACTAGGGTGACAACTACGTCATTCACAAAGGTCATGTTCCACATCCTAGTTCTGTGAGTGGGTGAGCAGCACCTGGGCTCTTTTGTTTATGAGTTTGCAAGTGGCTGTCTAAGATATAACTACCAGCCTTCACTGATATAAAACCAGAGAGAAAGAAGAAAATCAGAGGTTCAAAGAAGAAACTAGTCCAGGAGACCAATAACCTGAGACCAGGAGAACTAGAGCGCCCAGTTACCCCCGCTGCCTGTTCTGACCAGCCACACAATAGACAAGACCAGGTGAAATGGGAGGAAAACAGAGAAAAACTCAAATTCCTGCAAATGTCAAACCTACTGGGCCAAAAGAAACTAGAAGAACCCCCAAGACTATCACCCTAAAGTATACGTTGAACGAAGATTTGAAGTTATTATTGCAGAGCAATTTTCAGTCAAATAGTAGATTGGTCTATAAAATAAATAGTATTACCTATGAGCATGCACTTCCTTAAATAATTAACTATAACAGGTTTGGAAACAGGAGTGGCATCCACTTCCTAAACCACATGCCTATGGAAACTCTATGAACTTGGAGAAACAACGATAATTATCAAAAGTCTTTCGTTCATGGGGTCGCTATGAGTCATGCTTGACTTAATGGTAATCAACAACAACAACAACATATGAGAATAATGGTCAACAGTTACGCAAATGCAAAGACAAGAAGGCACAGGGAAGGGAACCTAGATCAATGAAAATAGAACAAACAGAATGAAAATAATGAGAACGTTAACACATTGTAAGAATTAGAATGAATGGCATGAAAATTTTAAAAAATGTTAAAGGAGAATCTGTTTTGCTAAATAAACTTTATCTAAAATAATTTCCCCCCACTTACCACAACTCTATTACAGGCCTTACATTCTTTAACCAAGTTATGCCTCTTAATAAATTCACTTTATAGATGAGGAAACTAAAACTTAGAAAAATGAAGTCTTCATAAGGCCATTCAGTGTGGAAATATTGGAGGCAGGACATTAACTTGACTCTGCAGTCCACTGGGCCACACACATTGTAGGAACAGCCTGTGCATAAAGACAAGGACAAGCTGAGTGCAGGCCAAGTACTGGAATTCTGTCAAATGAAGGGCCTTTCAGGTCAGGGACTCAGATCATCATTGAGTCTTTACCATTAAACTTCATCCCTGAGTTACCTCCTCTACTCACCCAAACAGAAGTTCCCTCTACAATCACCAGTCTCGCCAAGATAGAGTTAAAGCTGATAAATCAGAGAATCGAGAATCGCTGAGTGGCAAACAAGCTCCCTTCAGAACTATTAAGAAGGAAGTGACACTTCCCTACAAGCTGCAGAGACACTGTTTGTGTGATTAAAAACATGAAGGGGACTTGGCACCTAGCCAGGACAGAAACAGGTGTGTTTTTACAGCAGTGTCTAGATGCCAGCCCCAGCCTGGGAGTATTTTAAATACAGACTTGGCCTCTGCTTCCACTTTGGCACCCATAGTCCATTCCCTACCTGGTCACCTGACTACATCACCCCTGGTTTTGCCCTTCTTGGCTCTAGGGATGCTGATTAGACTCAGTGCTCAAGAACCCATAGAATCCAGCCTCAGGCCATTGCTCCCTCCTCCTCTCATATCCTTTTCACCAGTCACCCCGGCTGTTGGCATAACATTAATCACAATACACACAATGTCTGAATGTCCATTCATTCTTTTACATTTCCTCATCTCAAAACAGACTACACAACCATAGTAATCAAAGCAGCATAATAGTAATACAGCAACATTGTTCAGTGGAATAGAATTGAGAACCCAGAAATCAATCTATCCACCTACGATCATCTGATGTTTGTTGAAGAGACAAGACTTATTAAGTGGAGAAAAGACAGCCTCATTAACAAATGGTGCTCACAAAACCAGACGTTTATCTACAGAAAACGGAAGAAAGAGTCATACCTTACACTATAAACAAAAACTACCTCTAGGTGGTCTAGCAGTAAAATCAGAAACTATAAATATCATCAAAGAAAAAATATAGAAACAAATAGACAAAAATGCACAAACAATAAGGAGTAGAAGGAAGGAAAAAATGGATTAATAAGAGCTTCTAAAAATTAAATCCTTGTGTGCATAAAAAAATTTCTACAAAAGAGAGTTCACACATTGGGAAAAAATATTTTGGCAATGGCATATCTGATAAGGAGCTCATATTTCAAAGTCATAGAAAATATCAACATTTAATAAAGACAAACAAACAAACAAAAAAAAAACCCACAGCAAACAACCCAACTAACAAATGGGCAGAAGATATGAAAAGACTTCACCAAAGAAGACTTTCAGGTGATCAAGAAATAAATGAAGAAATACTGAAAGTCACCAGTTATTAGAGAGATGCAAATCAAAACAACATCAAAACATCATCTTATTTCACCAACATTAGCAAAGTTCATGTGATGTTGCAATTGTTAGGTGCCATAGAGTTGCATATGACGTACCGTCCTTAGCATCTCTGATGCACTCCAGCCCACTGTTACAGTCACCGTGTCAATCCATCTTGTTGGGTCTCTTTTTCTGACCTTACACCTTTCCCAGCATAATGTCCCTTTCATGGACTGGTCGCTCCTGAACACATGCACACGTTATGTGAGATCGAGTTTCACTATCCTTGACATTAAGGAGCACTCTGGTTGTTGCACTTCTGCAGAGACAGGCCTATGTGATATTCAGTACTTTTCTCCAACACTACAACTCAGAGATCTATTTTTCTTCTGTCATCCTTAGTCATTTTTCAACATTCAGATGCATAGGAAGTAACTGAAAAATCAAGGCATGGTTCAGGTGCCTAGTCTTTAAACTGATGTCCTTGCTTTTTAAAACTTTGGAGAGAGAGGTCCTTGACAGCAGACTTGCCTAGGGCAAGCAAACCTTTTGATTTCGTGGCTACTGTACCCTGGGTGCTGCAAATATTGAGAGAATGTGGTGAGATTGGAACTCTCATGCGCTGCCAGTGTGAGTGTAAAACGGTGCAACCACTGTGAAATATAGTTTGGCATTCCCTTAAATAGTTGAAAATAGACGTGTCATTTGTTCCAGCTATTCCTCTACTAGGAAATATACCATAAAGAAATAGGAGTTGCAACATAAACAGATAAGTACACATTTGTGTTTATTGCAGCATCATTCACAATAGCAAAGAGATAGAAAACAACCCAAGTGCCCAGTAACAAACAAATGAAGAGAGCAATGATGGTATATTCACACAATGTAGTCCTATGTAACACTGGAAAACAATGAAACAAATTCTTTTTGTTGTTGTTGTTGTTCAGGTTTTAGCTCCAATGTTACTATCATAGACCACACTTTCCTGACCCTTCAATTTAAATTATGCTCTGAAGTCAATCACTATGACTTTCCTTTTTCATTTCCTTCATCATTTTAAAAATCATCACCTAAGTAGTGAAATAGCTGGTTCATATGGAATTTCTATTATCAGCTTTTGGAGGAAGCACCAAATTACTTTCCAGAATGGTTGTATCATTTTACAATCCCACCAAGAATGTGTTCCTTTCTCGCCACATCTTCTCCAACCTCTATTACTTGCTGTCTGGTTAAACTTTGCCACTGTTACTGGACTGAGATGGTACTTAATTGTGGTTTTGATTTGCATCTCTCTTATTGCCAGTGAGCTTGAGCATTTCTTCATGCATCTGCTTGCCATTCAAATATCTTCCTCTGTGAAAATTCTTTCCATGTGAGGAATATACCCTGAAAAAATGAGAACTGAGGCACAAGTGGAGATTTGTACGCGAATGTTCACAGCAGCATTATTCACCATTGCAAGAACATGGAAACAGCCCAAATGTCCAACAACAAACTAGTGGATGGAGAAATTATGGTACATTCACACAATGGAATACTATGCAGCACACAGAAGCAATGATTTTGTAAATTATTACCTAACTTAGGAGAGACTGGAGAGCATTATGCTGAGTCAACTAACTCAGCCCCACAATGATTAATATTGTATAAAATCATTATTGTAGAATGAGTATAAGGATCCAAGAGGGATGGGAGAGGTTGGAAGCAAAGGGATGAGGATGTGCAAGAGAAGGGGGGGCATTAATCATGAGGTTGTACAATTTGTTGGGTGGGAGGTGGGGGAAATTGAAAGAATTTGTTCTTGAAAACAATGTATTCTAATTTTATAAATAAACTTGTAGAAAGTTTTGAAAAAGGAAATTGTTTAAAACATCAAAGGAAAAAACCCTAAAAATAACCCCTTAAAACCGTCACCTAAAAGAATTTTTTTTTCTTTAACATCTGTCAGGCCATAAATCTCCTAAGACAGAGCCCTTGCTTGTCCTGTTCATTGCGTATCCCTTCAGTATGAAAGACCTCCTGGAACTAAGTAAGCATCCAAAGATTTGCTGAGTCAGTGGGTGAATCATCAAAGCAATAGAGGCTCCTGGTATTTTCAGTTCAGTGCACCATGCTAGGGGAGTGTCCACATCATGGACATGTCTTAGAATTGCCATAGTAGGACCGCAGCTTCAGGAAAACCAGGCTGGATTAGTGAAGGACTGAGGTCATTCATTTTCCTTGAGTATCTTTGTTCTTGTTAATTCTTTGCTTTGTAATTTTTAGGGGATTAGATATCATCTCATGATTAAAAAATTATGTTTACCTCTGTCACTTGTCATTTTCATTGGCTATTTTTTTTTAATTGGGAAAGGTGTATGCCAGGTATGTGTCCTATCTCCATACATTTGCAATCTGTATGCAGAACAGATTATCGGGAGACTGGGCTGTATGAAGAGAAATGTGGCATCAGGATTGGAGGAAGATTCATCAACAATCTGCGTTATACAGATGACACAATCCTGCTTGCTAAAACTGAGGAGGACCTGAAGCACTTGCTGCAGAAGATCAAGAACTGCAGTCTTCAATATGCATTGAAGCTCACTAACAAGTAAACAAAGATTCTTGCCAATGAGCCGATTGGCAGCATCATGATAAATAGTGAAGAGTTTGAGACTGTTAACAGCTTTAGTTTACTTAGCTCCACAATCAACATTTTTGGTACCAGCAGCCAGGAAATTAAAAGATTAATTGCATTGGGAAATTCTGCTTTCAGAGACCTCTCTAAAGTACTGAAGAGCAATGATGTCAGTCTGGAGACTAAGGTGCGCCTGACCCAGGCCATAGTCTTTGCAATTGCTTGCGATGCATCAGAGAGCTGGACAATGACTAGGGTTGATAGAAAGAGGACTGATGCTTTTGAGCTATAGTGCTGTAAACGAGTATTGAATATACCATGAACTACCAGGAGAATAAACAGCTTGTGCAAGAGAGGGTAAAACCAGGCTTCTCCTTGGGCCAAGGGTTCTCAAGCTTCATCTAACACACTTTGGACATGTTGCAAGGCGGGACCAGTCCTTGGAGATTAACGTCATGCTTGGGAGGGTGGGGAGACAGTGCAAGAAATGAGGACCCTCGATGAGATGGATTGATTCAGTGACTGGGGTAATGGGGGTAGGCATATCAGAGACAGTAAGATTGGCACAGGATAGAGCAGGGTTTAGGGCTATTGTACATAGGGTCACTATAAGTCACAGGTGACTCGACAACATATAACAGCAACAACAACAACAACATTTATTTTTAATATTTTTAAGACCTAATTTTTATTATTATTTTTAGAAAGAACAATGATCACATATGGGGAGCACCGTATCTGATTTTTACCATCTTCACAGAGGGGCACCATCCTTGTCCACATACATAATCAGTAACACAAAACTAATTGCTATGATGTCAAACATGCCCTCCATTTCTACACAGAACCATACTGGGAGAATTAAAAGGTTATAATACAGATTACTAACAGAATACAATCAAGATACCTCCAGAATTGTGCATGCCAGCAAATCAGCCTCGAGAGTCTAAGTGTTTTTACATTCTCAGTTCTTCCAGTTTTGGCTTCCTTCCCCACTTGTCCAACGAAGTTCTCAGTCTTATCAATATAGGCTTCCCTCCCAAGTTGTCCATCAGAGGTCTCAGTCCTGTCAATATTGACTTTCTCTTGTGGGTCCCCTCCCCCCACCAAGGTCTCATCTTATGTCATGTCTGTAGTTTGACCATGACTTCTGCTGCTTCATCTCCAAGTGTGCCCTACATTCCACCAAGTTGGGGAAGATCTCTTTCCTCTTCTGGCAGGAAAAGATCTGAGCTCTGTGGCTAGTGCTGTTCAATTTACTGCCGAGACTAGCCAATCCATTTGTAGATTGTTGAAACTGGCCAGTCCCTTTGTGGAATGGTAGATAGCCAGTCCCTTTGTGGATAGGCCAATATGTCCAGTTTGCATAGTCTGGTCACTGGCTAATTTTTGAAAGTGTACAATCAGCTCTTTCTCTCCAGTCTTAATCCTCTCTTAATCTGGAAACTAAGATCCAGAATCTGGAAACTTGTCCACCATGAGTGATTTTGTAGGTATTTGAAATACCAGTGGCATCATTTATAACATCACAGCAAAATGCAAACCAAGACAGCATGGTAAACTGATAAGCAGGTGATATTCTATAACAAATCAATCATTATGTGTAGGATTAGCCAAAATATCATTCTGTATCATGCTGGGTAGAGTCGAGGGACAGCGCAGGAGGGTAAGACCCTCTATGAGGTGGATTGATTCAGTGACTGGGGTAATTGGGATGAGTGTGTCAGAGGCAGTGAGATTGGCACAGGATAGAGCACGGTTTAGGGCTGTTGTACATAGGTCGCTATGAGTTGCAAATGACTCGACGGTACATAACAACAACAACAACAACAATAAAATGTCACCATGAGTTAGTATCTTCTAGAATAACAAATATCAGCATCTTTTATTAACTACATATGCCCAGTGGCTCTAACCCTAACCTTAACTAACTAGTTTATGTAAGACAAAAATCTTATGGCCAATGGAATGGAAACGGACTTAAGTATCAGAAGGCCCCAGAGTGAGTCCCAGCTCCACCCTGGTTTGCCAGGTGTCCGTGGAAAATTTCAGCTTTGGCCTCCTCTTGGGAAATTAATAAAGTACAAGGATTTTGGAGTCAGGCAACCTTAATTCTGAATTTTATTCAGCCACGTATTGACTGAAATGGGTGTGCCATTCAGCCTCTCTCTAGCTCAGAATAAGGGAACATGGCATTACTTAAAATCAGGAGAGGTATGTGCCAGGGCTGTATGTATCCTTTCTCCATACCTAGAATGGTGAGCAAATCATTTGGGAAGCTATATTATATGAAGAAGAATGTGGCATTAAGATTGGAGGAAGATTCATTGACAACCTACTATATGTATATGATATAATTTTACTTACAGAAATAAATACAGCTTAAAATAAATAGTAAAGGTTATTTCTTGGAAAAGGACATCATACTAGGAAAAGCAGAGGGTGAGCAAAGGAGAGAGGGGTGGGGAGATACTCAAAGAGATCAAATGACAAGATGACAGCAGCAGTGAGTTCAAGCATGTCAGAGATGATGACGATGGCATAAGAAAGGACAAGGTTCAGAAAGGTTGTTCTTAGAGTTGTTAGAAATCAGATTCAATGGCACATAACAACAGCAACAAGATTAAAGAAAGAATTTTTGGAGGAACTTCAACCAAGGGGTTCCTTACATTTGGTAAAACTTAAATTTGGTAAAACTTCATCTCACATACCTTGGGCATGTTATAAGAAAGAATCACTTCTTTGAAAAAGACATCATGGTGGGAAAGGTGGAAGGTTAGAGAATGACCTCCTGCAAAATGAATTGACACAGTGGCTGTAATAAAGGGCTCGAGTGTATGGTACAGAAGAGAGCAAAGTTCAAATCTGTTATTTATAGACTCACAATACAATTAGAGTTGTAATCACTTTAGTAGCACATTAACAACAACAGATGGAGCCTAATGGGTAAAGAGTTACCAACTCAAAGTCTAGTTTTTAAAATCCAAAAGCAACCCAAATGCAAGCTGTTCAACTCCACCAGTTGGTCCATGGTAGAAATACGAAGTATCTCTTTCTGTGCAATTTACTGCCTCTGAAAACCCAAGAGAAGATCAGCTCTGAGTCGTTTCCAACTCAACAGCAATCAACAACAACAACAACAAATCAAGAATAAAAACATTTTTTTCCTCTGAAAGATTCATTAAGAAGATGAAAAGACAAAAATTGGAAGAAAATATTTACAAATCACATATTCAACAAAGAACTCTCAAAACTCAATAGTGAAAAAAAAAATAAACAACTCAATTAGAAATGAGCAAAGTACATGCACAGACATTTTACTCAAAAAGATCAACAAAGGGAAAGTAATCACATGTAAGATGTTCAACACAACTAGCCATTAGAGAAATGGCCATCAAAATGGCAATGGTTTATCATTAGAAACCTCTCTGAATTCCTAAAACAAATATAGTGATAAGATTTTCTCCAGGATTCAGAGGACCCGGATCACTCACATATTGCTGATAGGAATATGAAAGAGTACAGCCACCATGGAAAAAATCCAACAGTTCTCTGGAACACTAAAAATGGACTTCTGATAACAACCTGTAATTATACTCTCAGGCATTTATCAGAGAGAAATTAAAATGTATGCTCACGCAAAACTCTGTACACAAACGTTTATAGTAGTTTTTTCCTAAAACCAAAAGCTAGAAGCAACCCAAGACATACACAAATGGTCAAACTATTCCATACTATAGAATAGAACAAAATAACAACAAAAAGTGGTGTATTATCAAAGCAGGCAACATCTTAATGGTTCTCACGGCAATTACGCTGAGTGAAAGCAAAAACAATCTCAAAAGGTTTCATATGATCAACTTTTGGAAAATTACAGAGATTAAAAACATATTTGTGGTTTCTAGGGACTGCAGGTATGTGGGAAGAGAGGTGAGTGTTGTTATTAGAGTAACAGAATATGTTCCACAATCTGACTATAGTGGAGTCTACAAATTGTACCAACATCAATGTCTTGATTTTTATACTATTTTATAGTTAGACCAGGTGAGTGAAACTGAGTGAAAGGTAGCTTCATTGCTAAAGTCATCTATAGACTAATTAGGTGATTTCAGATTCACAGGAAACTGTAAAAATAGTGCAAAGAAATTCCATCTATAACTCTGTGTGTGTGTGTGTGTTTCTAAACCCTTTATGTACATAATTTTGTAGAAAAAAATATAAAATGTACAGATTTTTTAAGGAATAATTGTAAGCATTTTAAATATAGCAGTGCTATAGGGTTAATTATTAGGGACTTCTTTCAAATATCATCTTTTTTTTTTTTTTAGACTCAAGTTTCACTTTCTTTTCAGTTGTTTATCTAAACTTAGCTTGAGCCTTATGATTTTCTTTTTCTTTTCACAATTGAAATAATATTTTTATTTACTTTGATAACTTATTTGTAATTTACTGTCTATACCGTTTAGTACACATATGAATATTAATGATATTAGCACTTAGGTGATAAGATAGGTTTCTTAACTTCAATTAAACAAGGGGTATAGGTATCTTTTTTTTTTGGTCAAAGAAACTGCAGCATATTTCAAACATCAGATTAGGCATTAAATAGTTAACAAGCAAAGATGTGTATATGAGTCCATGCATATGCACACAAAGGAAGAGTGGGGAAGGTTGCGCAGTCCATTCTTGCTTGCTTGGTATGAATTTCTTTTTCAAGATAAAAAACAAATCCATAGCTTTTTTTTTTTTTCAAGGGCAAGAGGGGATTTATTTCAGATTCGAATCCGGAAATCCATAGCTTTTTAAATCTCATACATTTTTTAAATTGTGATTTTAATGAACGTTTACAGAAAAGTTGGATTTTCATTCATTGTTGCACATTTTCCTCTCTCCTTTGCCTGCAGTTCATTTTCTCCCTCTTCCCTGCCCCCAACCCCATACTCAGCTCCCAACCTGCAGCTCCAAAGCATAAAGATGGGCTCCTTAGTAGAAAGATGGACAATCTCCTCTCGTGTGATTTATAGCCTCCTAATATCCAGCTGGGAAGGAGGAGTGGCATCCACTTCCATAATAGCTCGCCTCCAGAAACCCTATGAACCTGGAGAGAGGATGAAAGGCACCCAAGCGTTGAGGACTCTCCTTCATAAGGTCGCTATGAGTTGCCTATGATTTGACGGCACTTAACAACAACAACAATATCCAGCTGAAGGGTCAGCTATGAGTTCATTCTGACTTGATGGTAATAAGTTTTCTGAGTGAGTTATCTCTGGGGTGGGGGGAATCTCTCTATGTGTAATGGTTGAGGTTGTGTGTCAACTTGACTGTCTATAATTCTTTGATTTTGCAAATTATGATGTAATCGCTTTCTTAATAATCTGAGATCTGCTATGAGCATCCAATCAGTTGAAAGTGAATTTCATCAAGGAAATTCAATCAATATTTATGGACATTTCAGCAAAACTCTCTTGCTGTTTGCTCAATTGGCGTGTTCCCATGTGACTTCCCAGTTTTTTTAACAGTGTCTTGCCATATTGCTTACTGACCTTGTATTGATCAGTCTCCAAAGCCAGTAGCCTGCTATTTACCTGCCAGTCTTGGATTTGTCAGCCTCCTGCAGCTACATGAGTCAGAAGCCTCTAGCCTGACATTGACCACCAGGCCTGACATTGACTGCCTGGCCTGAGCCTTGCTATATTCTGCATGCACGTGAACCATTTCCCTGAGATAGATCTCTTTCTGTATAAAAATACATACTGGGGGGCGGGGAATCCCCACTTCTATGGCTCTATATCTTCACAGCAGGAAACTACCTGTCTTTCTTCCATGGAGAGGTTGGTGGATTGGTACATCTCCCTTTTTGTTAGCAGCCCGACCTGATACACACTCCAGCAACACTCCTCTCCACATAAACCACTGCTATAGAGTCGATTCTGACTTACAAGCCTACTTCTCCACCAGGGCTACTTCAAAGATACAATTGCATACCCTCTAAGGAACCAGTGGTTTCTCAGAGATTAAGCGCTTGACTCCTAATCAAAAGATCTGAGTTTAAATCCACTAGCTGCTTAGTGAGAGAAAAAGGAGATTATTTACTCACATAAAGGCTGACAGTCAGAAACCCCAGGAGGCAGTTCCGCTCTGTCCTGTAGGGTTTTTGTGAGTCAGAAGCAACTACGTAGAGCGGGTTTGGTTTGGGATTTGGTAGCACACCTCCGGCATTGGTAGCACATCTCTGGCATTGGTCACCTCGCTTGCTAACACAGACCTGCCAATCCTTCCCTCCACTTGACAATGAAAGGTAGTCTTTAACTGACTGAGGGCCTCTAACCTGAGGATGATACCAAGCCTGGAATTCTTAGCTACAATACAGCACCCAACTAGCATACTTTTTACAAGCACATTACCGACCTGCAGGCTTGAAAGGATAGAAGTTAATACAGAAAACAGCTCTGAGATATCTGTGCAGGCAGCCATATGGAAGCCCCAAACAGCACATGCTCCTACTTATTGTCATCTATGCCTTCCCAGGCCATGTAGGCAGAGCTCGGTGCCACCCGTGCATCCTCCCTAGATCCCACTCATTCAGAGAAGAGTCCTAATCACTGTTCAGCCCTCACCAGCTGCCCTGGCAGTTAGGGATCCAGGCTTTGGCGAAAACCATTACCCTCCAGTAACAAAGACCTCCAAGGGTCTTTTCTCTTGCTACTGTAGAGAGGACAAGGAGCTTTGGTGGCATAGTGGCTAAGCACTCCTATTCTAATTGAAAGGTCAGTGGTTCAACCCCACCAATCACTTCCAGGAAGCAAGATGAGGCGATGTGCTTCCATCAAGATTTACCTTGGGAACGTTATGGGGTGGTGCGACCCTATCTTGTCAGATAGAGGCCCTGTGAGTCAAAAATTGACTTGACAGCAACAGACTTGGATTTGGGTTTGATCTAGAAAGAGTAGGTCTATTTAGGAGAGTCTACAAAGGGAGACTGAGCGAAGCAACCAGCGAAAGTGCTTACACAGGACCCAGGATTTGTGCTGTTTCCTGTGTGCGCCTTTGTTCCCAGGAACACCCCTCATTAGTCTCTCTCCCTTTAATAGCCTTCTCCAGTTGACATATTTAAAATTAATGAGGAATTTGTTCTCCTCCAACTAGCTAGTTAGGGCAATGGGCCTATTTCCACCCTCAAATGAGTCTTGAAGGTAAAATAATGGGGAGGGAAAACCCATGTTTCTCTCTCCCACCCTGGCCCCACTCAATGTTTTTGGCAGCTCTGAGCAGGATCTTTGTGTAAAAACCAGACACTTTATTGCTCAGTAATTAGCCCAAACTAGCCCAAGAAGACAGAGTTTGCTGGTGAAGAGAAAAAAGGGCTGGGCTGGGAAGCTGTGACCAGGGAGTCGGTAGGTGCTTATGTCTGATGAGTATCAAGTAAACAACTTCCTGCATTGATTTTCCAGGGCAGACATCGCCCTTGGGTAGACCCGGCTCTCTTATTTCCTGAGAAATAAGAGCTTTAAAAATCTCAATCTTGCTGTTTGGAATGACATATGCTGACTGCTTCCTGGGTACTGAGGAGCTGAGATTTCACTGTGTGGGGAAGAACAGCCCAGCTCTAGTTCCCCAGACTCCACCCCTGCCAGACCGGGGCCTACCACTCTCATTGTTCCCACCTCACAGTGCTGAAATCCCCTTCTCAGGTGTCTCCCCCATGGATGATGTGGATTTCATCACGACAGGAGCTACATTTTGCTCCGCTTTGTAACATGCCTACTGCTGTACACATAGTTGGTTTGGGGTGCTATAGTTGGATTATGGATGGTCTACCAGGTTTTAGGGATTGATTTTTTAGAGTAGATATCCAGGACTTTCTTCCTCATGTATCTTGGTCTTGAAGGTCCACTGAATCCTGTTCATAGTCCAGCAACATGTTGTCTCCCTCCACTGACAAGTGCTGGCTGGCATGAGGTGCATTGGCCTGGAAGCAAGCTTGAGACTCCAACATGAAAGGTGAAAATTTGGCCACCTATGTCTCTTTGGCACATAGTAGGTGCTCAGTAAAGACTTGCTGAATCCAACTAATGTAGAATGAACATTTGAGGGTGTGTATGTGTATGTGTATGTGGTGTTGTGGGGTTTTTGTGTTGGGTTTGTGTTTTTTTAAAAAAAATGTAACCCTAAAAACACAGCTTACACACAAAGCTAGGTAACCCTTGGAGAGGTAGGGTCCTGTAAGAGGTATGGGAGATACCTCTCGAAGGATTCATCACCCTATTGTCCTATGAAGAAAGGATTCTAGACGCAGATATATCTTGACCTAATTTAGGAACACTCTGGACTTTTGATGAAATATGGTGCACTCCCAAATGGACCTCTTTGCACTCCACAATCAATGCTTATTGTAACAGGCAAGTTTGCTTCCAAAGACTTCTTGAAAGAGCAAGGATGTCACTTTAAATACCAGGTGCACCTGACCAGAGCCGTGGTATTTTCAGTTGCTTCATATAAATGTGAAAATTAGGTGATGAATAAGGAACACAAAGGAAAAATTAATGCCTTTGAATTATGATCTTGGCAAAGAGTATTTGAATATCCATGGGCTGCTAAAATAACAAGTCTGTTTTAGAATAAGCACAGCCAGAATGTCCCATAGAACAAGACTAGTGAGTCTTCATCTCATATACTTTGAGCATGTTATCAGGAGGAGCTAGTCCTTGGAGAAAGAAATCATACTTGATAAGGAGAGAGAGAGAGAGAGAGAAAAGAAAGGAGAAAAAAGAAGAAGAAGAAGAAGAAGGAGGAGGAGGAGGAGGAGGAGGAGGAGGAGGAGGAGAGAAAGGAAGAGAGACTCAATTTGAGAGAAAATGGAAGGACTGGGCAGGGTTTCATTGTAATAATAGGGTCGCTGTGACTCATTTTACCTTCTTCATTTATGTTAGCTTTTCTGTTCTTCAGAGTCACTGATGCCCACTCTCTCTATTCTGGTTAAGGAAACCATTCTCTAAAGGATTGCTAGTTTGGCTGACCCTGTCGGTCCTGTGACTTCTAAACTGTGAACAACTTATGTACTTATTTCTCCTCACCTACCTCACCCTGAACTGGGAAGCAGATCTACCTCAGACAGATCATGCAGCATAACCCTTGGTAGAATCAAACAAAAGTTCCTAAATCCCAATGAATAGAGACAATTCTGGGCCTGGAGCCAAAGCAAAAACAGGATAGACAGAGAAATGTGAGAGGGAAGGAAGAGGGAAAGCCCTGAAGCCAAAGGAAACCAGTGTGGGGAAAGAAATAATCAATTAATTCTTTTAATTCTTGAAATGCTCCAAACTCACATTGCCTCACTGCAAAGGAAAAGTCAGCCACACTCTAATTGCCACCAAAAATAGCCTCAAGCGATCCACTAGTTAAAACTGCAAAGGGGGTGGTGGTAGGGAAGCCCTTTGAGATAGAGCCATCAGATTTATTGAATAAAATACAGGGTGCTTAGTTAGCTTTAATTTCAGATAATAAGAAATAATTTTAAGTCCATGTCCAAAATGTTGCATGAGATATCCTTAGATTCAGAACTCTAGTGGCCTAGTGGACAAAGGGTTGTTCAACTCAAAGGCATATGGTCCAAATCCACCATCTGGTCTGTGGGAGAAAGATGGGCAATCTCCTCCCATTCAGTTCACAGACTCTGAAAAGCCGTGGAGTGTCAGTGATGAGTCAGTTCTGACTTCACATAACAACAATATTCTTAGATAAATAAATAATTTCTCACTTGTCTAAAACTCATATTTAACTGAATATCCTTGCTTTATCTGGTTGCTTTCTCTGAGAGGAAAGGATGAGGCCAAAACTTTGTTGTGTTCTGCTCACAAGTGGTAACCAGATCTAGGGCTTTGGAGAAATGGCGCTACTGAAATGAACATGACAGTCTGCAAACAGTCAGGAGGTGAAGTTAAGTCATCCACCCAAATGAGTAAGAGAGACCACTGGACAAGCACAAAGGTATTTCTGTCAGCAAGATAAAACACTTGGAAACAACGTACAGGCATGTGAATAAAGCCCTGTAAGTTTCTTAATCATAACCAAACAGCCTGAGGGAGTAAGTTTCTGGTTCTGAGGCCTTAGAACCATAATCTTAAGGGACATCAAGATTAACTACCATGACACAAAGGCAATGTTCTACATCCTACTTTGGCAAGTAATGACAAGTCTTCAAAATTTGTGAGTAGTCTTCTAAAGCACAACTATTTGTCTCTCCTAGTTCAGTACAAAGAAGACAAAAAGAAAGCAAAAATGTACTGAAATAATTGGTTGAAAAGACTATGGATCTTGAGCCTCAACTTCCAAAACCCTGAGACCAGCTGAACTAGATGGTGCTGAACTACCACCTTTGACTACTCTCAAAGAGATAAAATTTCAGTTAAAGAACAGAAGCAAAAATACACAAGCATTCCTCAAAGGTATTCTAGATTCATTCTAGATCACGACCATGAAGTGAATATCACAATCAAGTGAACTATACTCTACATAAAAGTTATGATTATGCAACCGTGTACTTAATTAAGCATGTAAAAGTATTATGGAAATGTCTGAAATACTGGGAGAATTACCAAAATGTGACACAGGGATATGACATAAATCCATGCTGCTGAACAAAATGATGCGATAGATGTGCTCAATATATTCCACAAACTTCAGTTTATAAAAATTCAGTATTTTCTTTTTAATCATGATTTTATTGTACATTGATAGAGAACTTGGATTTCCATTCATTCATTGTTGAACATTTTCCTCTTTGCCCCTCCAAGTTCTCTTTTTCCTTTGGAAAAAAAAATTATTTCATTGTTATACAGTCCCCTCCCCTCCCTCCCCCGACCCCAGATCACTTTACTATGCAGCTCTTATTCTGGACTTTTGTCATACCTATAATACCTAATCATATATTCCTTTTATACAGTTCTCTCCCTCATCTGTTTCAATGCTGTGTATGTTATTTATCACCTCTTTTCTTTGTTTTCCCCCAACCCCCCATCAGTCCTGTTTTATAACAGTGACATTATACAGTATTTGTCTTTTTGTGACTGAGATATTTCACTCAGCATAATGTCCTCCAAGGTAACCCATTTTGTATAATATTTCATGAGTTCCTTGTTTTTCAATGCAACATTTTATTCTGTTGTGTGAATATACCAAGCTCCGCTATCCATTTAATTGTTGATGGGCACTTGGATTGTTTGCAGCTCTTTGCTATTGTGAACAAAGCCACAATAAACATGGGTGAGCATATACCTGCCTGGATAGCAGCTCTGATTTCTTTAGGGGATATTCCCAGTAGTGGAATTACTGTGTCAAATGATATTTCTATTTTCAAATTTTTGAGAAAGTGCCATACTGCCATCTATAGTGATTGCACCATTTTACACTCCCACCAACAGTGAATAAGGATTACAGTTACTCCACAATTTCGCCAGCATTTGTTGTTTGCTACTCTGTTGAATTTTGCTATTTTTACTGGGTTGAGATGATATTTCATAGTTGTTTTGATTTGAATCTTTCTTAGAGCTAAGGATTTTAAACATTTCTTCATGTATTTGTTCGTCATCTGAATGTCTTCTTTGGTGAAGTGTCTGTTCATATCCTGTATTCATTTTGCAGTTGTTTTGAAAATTCAATATTTTCAAAGCACCATTGTAACTGTCTGTTCACCAGCAATGAACAGTGACGCCCTAATGGGGGTAAGCACGACAGAGACACACCACTCCAGAAGCTATTCAGAGAGTTGATCCAGCTCAATTTTATTGGGGGCTGCAGCACACTTATGTACAAGCAAGTAAACAGGAAGACAGGATAGGGTGGGCTTGCAGACATGGAACATGTTGATTGGATAGGAGAACCTCAGCCTCGTGTGGACTACTCCCAGCTCAACAGATGCGGCAGCCATCTTCCCAGGTGGTGAGCTTTCTCAAGCCAGTATGGCCAAATACAGGAGAGCTCTCTACCCTGGATCAAAGGCCGTTGGGAGGCTTGCACTTAATCTGGAGGTTAGATGATCTGTCCTAGCTGGCCAGAGGCCCTCCCTTCCTCCCCAACATTCCCCAACATACCAGAAAGTAAAATGTGTATATAAATTTTTCACATTAAGAAAATGTGTTTTTAACAGAGGTATTTCTTATTAGATAATCTTTATACAATATGTTTGTGAGAAAAATTGTAAAACCTTGAATAATACATTCACTTTTCCTCTGTGAGGATTCCAGAGTTCTTATGCACTGGCTTGGAACCTCACAAATGGATAATGAAAAAAATTACTCCAGTAGTTATCCCTGTAGATTGTTCAAAGCAAGATTTTATAATTAATTCTTGAGAATTTGGTGATAGAAATGAGACTGGAGATACAATGATAGAATCATTGATAATAGATAAAATCTATGATTTATTCATCACAAATATCTTTTAAAAAACACAAAGTATACACATGGAGTTCACCTGCTGAACTTACACAGGAATCAGACTACATCTGTTGAAAAGAGGCCAAGGGCTGACTGTAGAACAAATGATCAATTACTCATATATAAGTTCAAATTGAAGATGAAAAAAATTAAAACATGTTTATAAGAACCAAAATATGCTGCACTGCAATCCCAGAGGTATGTGGTTCAAATCCACCAGATGCTCTGCTGCAGAAGGAGAGGCAATCTCCTCCTGTACCAGTCAGATCCGATTTGACAATACACACACAAAATAATAAAAAAAAAATTTTTACAGAAAAAAGAACCAAAATATGGCCTTGAGTCTATCCTAATTGGATGTAAAACCAACTTAAGAATAGAATTGATGCACTGAATACATCAACTAACAATTGAAGACTAAAAGAGTTGTGAGATGACATCAAGGACATCCTCCATGAGGAAAGCAAAAGGTCATTATAAAGAGCGAGAAGAAAGAAAAGACCAGAAGGGTGTCAGAAGAGACTCTGAAACTAGAATGTAGAGAAGCCAAAGAGAGAGACGGTACGCTGAAGTGAGAAATCTGAACAGAAGATTTCAAAAGGCAGCTTGAGAATACAAACAAAATGATGTGAGGAAATGTGGAAAGAGCTGCAATTATAAAACCAGAAAGGAAGAACATCCTCAGTGCTTCTCAAGCTAAGAGAATTGAAGAACAAAGTCAAGCCTTATATTGCAATGGTAAAGGACTCTAATGAGCAAAATCGTGAATGATTCAGGAAGTATCAAAAGAGAATGGAAGGAAGCACAGTGTCAGTAAATCAAAAAGAGTTGGTTAACATAGAACCATTTCAGGAAGTAGCAAATTATCAAGAACCAATAGTAATGAAAGAAGACATTCAAACTGCACTAAAGCATTGGTAGAAAATAAGACTTTAGGAATAGATGAAATGCCAATAGAGATTTTCCAACAAACAGGTCCTGCACCATTATTATTATTATTATTAATTATTATTATTATTATTAATTATCCCAGAAACCCTTGAACCCATTGCCACAGACTCTGTATCTATCTTGTGGAAGGTCTTTCTCTCTTTCACTGACCCTCTACTTTTCCAAGCATGATGTCCCTTTCCAAGGTGTGGCCTCTCCTAGCAACATGCCCAAGGTATGTGATATGAAGCTTTGTTATCCTTACCTCCAAGGAGCAACCTCCAAGGAGCACTTTAGTTGCTTTTTCTCCAAGACATAACTCTATTGTTTTCTGGCAGTTAATGAAACTTTCAGCCCTCTTCTCCAACACCACAACTCAAATGTGCAGATTCTTTCCTTTCCTGGTACCCTTATTCATTGTCTAGCTCTCAGATGCATAGCAGATGATTGGAAAGACTATAGATTATAGATTTTGCAGTTTTCTTTGCATAGGTCACTGTTAACTTTGTCTCAATATGGCAGTACTTGATCTGATTCTCTAGCTTTGCGCTTTGATGCTAAGAGTTTAAAATAAAAAAAAAGAGCTGCCAACCCAGAGGCAGGCAGTTTGAATACACCAGGTGTTCTAAAGAAGAAAGATGGGCAATCTCCTCCCTTGCAAATTACAACTTCTGAAAATCCACTGGAAGATGGGCTAGGTGTCAGGTCCAACTTAATGACAATGAGTTAGTCAAGAGTTAGTACATAAAATTCACTTGTTTTCACTTGTCTTCTATATAGAGGGGCTATGAGGTATATGACTATGTTTCCATCTTGTATCATATCCCATGTGAAACATTATTAGCCAAAAAAAAAAACCCAGTTGCAATTCAACAGCTGACAATTTTGAAGGTTGGTGTGCAGCTCTTTCTTCCAAGTTGCCTCTTGATGGATGTGATCCTCCAAGCTTTTGCTCAGCAGTCAAGTACATTAAACATTTGCATCCCGAAATGTTACCATTTTCAAATTTAATCTACAAGGTCTTCAGATTGCATCATTTGTCAATCCATGAGTGGGAGAAGAGCACCTCTAGTGGCCGCCAACTGCTATTTATTGACACCTGGGCTGTATATGACACTTAAAAAAGGCCACAGAGCTGAAGTACCAAGAAGGTTATACTATAGGTCTATTCATCTTTAGAGTTCAAGAAACTAAGCTGTTGAAGAAACTCAGGCTTCTCAAGTGACTTGAGTTTATGATAAGGATAGTTCTGTAATAAAAGTGTCCAGAAAATAGGTTGCATGAGAAAGCCCCAGCGTGAGACCAAAATATTTTTATAGTCAGGCATATGGAAAGCTGGGAGTCATTAAAACAACTGGAGAATGACCTAGGGTGGCACTGCCCCCACAGAAAAAGTCTACCCTAAAGCTCCTGTGAGCCTCTCTTGTATTGTCCCAATCACCGTCCACCATCTGTTCTCTCCTTTTCCTCTACCTCCTGGAGTCTGCTCCTTTTGAAAAACCAATTGTTATCAAGTGAATTCCAACTCATGTAAATCCCATGTGGTAAGAGTAGAATTGTCCTCCACTGAGCTTTCCAAAGCTTGTTTTTCTGAAGTAGGCCTTTAAGCCCAGTGCTTAACTGTTTACACTACTCAGGGATTCCCAGGCTCCTTACAACCTCTGCTTCCTCACAGTTTCTTGTGGCTTTAGAGTACTGACTTATTTTTAATGGAAGATGAGCTATGCTTGTCATCACTAATCACTAAATTACCGCCCCAAGGAATGATTCTACACAACAGGCATTACATCCAGACTGTGTATACCTCTGCCCTTATGCTTTTGTCCAACCAACTAAGGCCATCTGGTCATGTGATTATGGCTCTACTGTGGCAGCCGGAGTGGAAAAGAGCTCATAGAAAGAAAACAGTGGAGTGAATTTGCGGGGAGGGGTGGGCAGGGAGAAAAACACAACAATGAATGAATGGAAGTCCAAAGTCTCTGTAAACACTCGTTAATTTAAAAAAAGGAAGAAAGAAAACTGTGTGAAAGTTAGCCACCATGAAGCCTATTTTACCCAGATTGGGGAAAATACAAGATTATGAATATGTCAAAGACCACTTTTGCTACTTTATAGCTTGAGCTCTGGAGCAAGATCTGGAGGTTGTAAAAGGTTACATCAGGATTTATCTTCAAGGATCTTCTCAGTTGATCTCATGAACCACAGAGATCCCAAGTACACAGTTTGAAACTACTAACACTTGGTCAAATCTGCTCTCCTCTCCCAAAGCCTTCAGCCAGGAACTTTTGTTTCATTTTCTCGCAGGTCTAATGCATGCCATTGTGAACAGGTGACAAGCGCATAAAGACACACAAAAATGATCTTGAGTGTCATCCAGACTTTTCTGTGAAGTCTGCTGGGCAGCAGCAGTATTTATTACTCTGTCCCTCTAGGCATTGTTAAATTAAAACTTACAGAGCGTGTAGGGTCCTTCCTGTGTGCAGGCTGGAAGACTGTCAGATCTCAGCAGTGTTTGCCTGCCTTGGGTACTTCTGCTATGTCCCAGGACTAAATAGGTCGAATCATTCTAGCAGGTAGAAAGAATTTTTGTACTGGGAGGATGTATGCCAAAGACATTTAAAAAAGGAGAATGATAAAGTGGTAAGTTTATATTTACAATGAAGAAATATTGTTTTCTTTTAACATAATTATAAACAAGGAGGAAACATTCACACTAAGGAGTCAATGACATATGTGTTACAAAATCATAAATATTAAATAAATAATAGAGGGGAGAAAGCCCCTGGATGAGATGGAGCCTCAGTGTCTGTGGCAAAGGGCGCAGGTGTGTTAGAGAGACAGTGAAATTGGTTCAAGATAGGGCAGAGTTCTGTTACAATGACAGGCAAGTAGACGAATGAAACAGAATCAAGAACCCATAAATTAACCCATCTATGATCAACTGATATTCGACAAGGAAATAAAATCTATCAAATGGAGAAATGACAACTTCTTCAACAAATGGTGCTGACAAAACTGGACTGCCACCTACAGACAGCTGAAATAGGATACGCATCTCACACCACAGACAAAAAACAATTTAAAGTGGGTCAGAGACCTGGGAATAAAACCCAAAACCATAAAGATTGTAAGAGACAAAGTGAAACCAAGTTTAGAAGGCTTAGCCTGGTATAAAGAAGCTGACAAATACAGCAGAAATGTACAATCTGGAGAGGATAAAATTGATGAATAGAACCTTTTAAAGATTAAATCCCTGTGTGCATCAAAATCTTTTTCCAATAGGGTGAAAAGAAAACCTACTGACTGGAAAAAAAAAATAAATAAAAACAACACATTTAGTAATACCATCTCAGACAATGGTCTCCTAACAAAAGTTTACAGAATACTACACCAAAAAAAGACCGATAAACCAATTACGAAATGGGCAAAATACATGGAAAGACTTTACACAGAAGAAGACATTCAGATGGCCAGCAGAAGCAATGCTCAAACTCACTGGTAGTAAGGGAGATGCAAATAAAAGCCACAATAAGATACCATCTCACTCCAATAACAGTGGCAAAATTTAACAGGACCACAAGCAATAAATGTTGGAGAGGATGTAGAGAAATAGGAACTTGCATACACTGCTAGAAGAATTGTAAAATGGTACAACCACTCTGGAAGGCAGTTTGGTGTTTTCTCAAAAAGTTGAACTTAAAAATTCCATATGACCCAGCTATTTCATTGCTGGGAATTTATACTAAGAAAATTAGAATGGAGACACAAGTGGAGATTTGTATATCAGTGTTCATAGCAGCACTATCCACAATTGCAAGAACATGGAAACAGCCCAAATGTCCAACCACAACTGAATGGATTGATAAATTGTGGAACATTCACATGATGGAACACTATGTAGCACTCAGAAGCAATAATTTTGAAAATTACTACATAACTTGGGAGAGACTGGACAGTATTATGCTGGGTAACTCAATCTCTTAAAGACATACATTGTGTAAGACGATTATTGTACAAATAGAAGGATAACTAGTAAAACGTGTATGGGGACCATAGGGGTAAACAGGTGAGAGCAGAGGGGTGAGAAAGGGTAGAGGTGAAACCACAGGGTTTCACAGTTTGGTGGGTGGAGGCAGAAGGTAAAGGAAATGGGAAAGATCCAGTGGAAACCTGAGAAGACAGAGTAATTATGGGCCTAGTGCAATGGTGATTAATTTTACAAAACATAGTGAATGGGAATGATTGTATGAAATACAATGTGAATGAAGGATAGTGTGAAACACAGGGTCCATGAATTTTGTATCCACACTAGTATAATTTTTTTTTAAATCTGGGGAGGAGGGAGTCGGTTAGGGTTTAGAGCTGTTGTTCATAGGGTTATAGTCAACTTGATGGCATATAACAACAACAAATAAATAATGTGAGCTCCTAGACCATAAAGAAAGGATCTCTAGCTCCCTAGTGCCAAGAAGCTGTGCTGTATTCTAGAAGGCACACGGTTCAAATCCACGAGCTGCTGCATGGGAAAAATACGGACAAAGTCCTCCTGTGCAATTAATTGCCTCTGAAAACTTACTGGAGGATCAGCTATGGGTTGATTCCGATTCAATGGTAAAAAGCAACCACCACAGACTATAGGGAGTTGCACTGCTAACCCAAAGGCCACCCCTCTCTGGCAGTTGGGATCCACTATCCACTCTGCTGGAGAAAGATGAACAGACAGTCTTGTTCCTTTCAACTCAACTCTCACTGCCTCAGAGTAGAAACCAGCTCATAACTGACCCTCAACTGGCTTTTCTAGGCTCTGGAGGTTGCCCATCTTTCTCCTTCAGAGCTGTTGTAAATTCAAAGGGGCATAGGCTTTAAGTTATTCCTGCAACTCCTTACACCACCTGAGCTCCCTCTGTTCAATTCATACCCTCAGAAACCTAATGAAGGGTCAACTATGAATTGGTTTCCAATCAACAGTAATATGTTTTATCTATATAGAATCATCCATTCAATCCCCACAATAGCCCTGTAAGAGAGGTACAATTTACCCCACTTTATAGACAAAGACATTGGGGAACAGTGTGGTTAATTCACTTGCCTAAGATCACCAGTAAGCTTGCCTAAAAGCAAGCCAGTGGCAGAGGTAGGATTCAAAGCCCAGCAGAAAAGCTCCAGAGTTTAGACTCAAAACTTGCTGAATGGAACTGCTACATAACCTCAAAGGAGATACCACAATGTGCAAACGACTAAATGAAATGAAAGTGCAACAAATCAAAGTGTGTGAGGTGGCAGTATTCACTGTCATTTATCTCACTGGCACTTACTGTGTCCTGGGAGCCTTTAAGTCCATTTCCTCTGTAAGACGGGTTCTGCTTCTGGTCAGCACATAGATAAGCTCTGCACTCAGAGTGTGCAGGATCACACAGCCAGGACACGAACCACCAGAAGGAGAAGACAGGTCTAAATTATTTTCCTGTTTTTCTAACTTTTTTTATTATTTTATACTTGTTTACTTACAATGTATACTGGATCTTCTCCCTTTCCTTTATTCACTCCTCCCTCCACCTATCAAATTGTTCAATCCTAGTCCCCAAGGAGAAACTTGGTATCACCTTACCCAAGACAGGTCATATTTGTTTTCTTTGCAGTCCACAATATGTTCAAGACTCTTTTCCAGCACAAAAACTCAATGCATCAATTCTTCTTCTATTCTGTCTGTGCAATCACTGATTTCCCCTTGGCCTAAGCAATGCTTCCTTCCAAGGTAATTTTGTACTTTGATAGGATTAAACCAACAACCCAAGATGGAAATTTCAAATGATGGAAATTCTAGAAGTGCTTAAAATTGGGGAGAGGGGAACACAGGACACATCGTCCAAATCTGTTAAAACTGTAATTCATTATGTGTGGTTTCTTAAATTTAATGTTGCTAGGAGAATTGGTACAATTCTTGCCTTCCATATGAGAAGCCTGGGGACCAGAGATCAAACCCCAGTCACTGCACATCTTTCTCTCTAGAAGCAGCTCATGTATTCAAAACAGACACCTTTGGGCTGACAACACAACTCCATACCCACTAGCCACAAACCATATTATTTTCTCACTGGCAATGCAATTCCTTACTTATGAGGCCCCCAGAGCTCTCTCTCAGGCCATATTAGTCAGTGAGAACCTTACCTTATTATAGGTAAGGACGTTACTGGAGAAAAGCAATTTTTACAACTGCTGCCAGAAAAACTAGTTTTAAAGACAGAAATTGGACTGAAAAAAGCAAAAGTTTCGTTATATATAGTTACATGTAGGATAAGAGACAGAGTGTATGAGCTTCTGAAATCTGTTTCAACAAAGAAAAGCTCTGATGAGGTTAAGGGTGTGAGGAAGAACTCATTTAGTGAGCCCTTTTTTGGAGAGAAAGGGAAAGTTATCTTCAGAAAACATTATGCAAATCAGCAGGCATGTACATCCGGCCTCTACAACGGCCTGTTTCCGGCTAGCTGTGGAGTCATCACAGCACATGTGCAGTACGTTTTCTTTTTCCAGGATGGCGTCTATTTGGCTACTCGCTTGGTCACCAAGAAACATGCACTTTCAAGAAGGCTGCCCTCGTTGTGGTGCTCGAGTATTTTATAAATTCTAGGTATAAGTCCCTTATCAGATATGTCATTACTAAACATATTTTCCCAGTCTGTTGCTTCCCTTTTTATCCTGTTGGGGAAGTTTTTGTATGTGCATAGAGATTTTATTCTTCGAAGGTTTCATTCATCTTTTTTATCTTCTCCTGGTTGTAAATTTTTCAGGATGCTTCAAAGACTGTTTATGTTGTGGATTAAGACTTCTAGAACTCTTCCAAGCTTTTATTTAATGAAGTTTCTAGTCCTTGCTTTTAGTCCTAGGTCCTTGATACATTTTGAGTTGGTTTTTGCATATGGAGTGAAATGTGGATCTTCCTTGAGTTTTCTACAAATTATTTCTCAATTTTGCCAACACAATTTGTTAAAAAGGCTATCATTTCCCCACTTAATTGATTTCATCTCCTTGTCAAAAATAAGTTGACCTTAGGTAAATGGGCTGATTTCTGGGTTTTCAATTTTATTCCATTGATGTATGTGTCTGTCATTGTACCAGTGCCACACTGTCTTCACCACCACAGCAGTGTAGTAGGATTTGCAATCAGGGAGTGAAATGCCCCTTACCTTGTTTCTCTTTTTAAGGAGTACTTTGCTTATTCTGGGCCTCTTTCCATTCCAAATGAAACTGGAGATTGCCTTTTCTATCTCGTTAAAGAATGGAATTGGTATAAAGGTAAACAACCCAGTTGAAAAATGGGCACAGGATATGAAGAGACATTTCACCAAAGAAGACATTCAGATGGCCAACAAACATATGAAGAAATGTTCAAAATCCCTAGCTTTAAGAGAGGTGCAAATCAAAACAACTATGAGATATCATCTCACTCCAGTAAGGATAGCAAAATTTAACAGAACAGCAAATAACAAATGCTGGCAAGGTTGTGGAGAAACTGGAACCCTTATTCACTTTTGGTGGGAGTGTGAAATGGTGCAACCACTGCAGAAGATTGTATGGTGCTTTCTCAAAAAGTTAGAAATACCATTTGACTCAGCAATTCCACTACTGGGAATATACAGTAAAGAAACCAGAACTTCCACCCAAGCAAATATATCTCACCCAGGTTTATTGCAGCTTTATTCACAATAAAAAGAGTTGGAAACAACCCAAGTGCCCATCAACAAACAAATGGATAGAGAAGCTGTGGTATACCCACACAATGTAACAGTATGCTGCATTGAAAAACAAGGAACTCATGAAATATTATACAAAATGGGTGACCCTGGAGGACATTAGGCTGAGTGAAAAATCTCAGTCAGAAAAGGACAAATACTGCATAGTACCACTGTTGTAAAGCCTGACTGACATTGGAGTTGGGGGCAAACTAAGAGGGAATAAATAATGTATACCGCATTGAAACTGATGAGGGAGAGAACTGTTTAGGAGGAATACATGATTGGGTATTATTGTCATGACAAGAGTCCAGAATGAAAGCTGCATAGTGGAGAGGACTGGGGGGCGGGGGGAGAGGGAGGGGATTGTATAGCAATGAAAGAATTGTTTTTACTTTTCAAACACAAAAGTGAACTGGAGGCAGGGGTGAGCAGGGAGAAAAATGTAACAGTGAATGAATGGAAATCCAAAGTCTCTATAAACTTTCATTAAAACTTAACCAAAAAGGGGGGGGGGGTGGAAAAGAAGCACATCTTTCCTGGTTAGTATAGGTACTGGTTTAGGTATAGGTACTGGTTTTGTAATATCATAATTAAGTACTCTGGGATTCCTATTCTTCTCAATATTAACCATAGTTTGTTATGATCCACATAATCAAATACCTTTGCTTTGTCAATAAAGTACAAATAGACATTCTTCTGGTATTCTCTATTTTAAGCCAGTATCCATCTGACATCAGTAATAATAACCCTGGTGCCATGACCCTGGACGAGATTGATTGACTTAGTGACTAGGGTAATGGGAGTAGGTGTGTCAGAGACAGGGAAGGAGCAGGGTTCAGAGGTGTTGTAAACAGGGTCGCTACGAGTAGCAGGAGACTCAACGGCACATAACAACAACAACAACAAATGCTACTTCTAGAAAGTTTAAACCTGGTAGGAGAGTGCCGCAAGGCAACGAAAGTTCTCAAAACACTCACCTCTGTGGGAGGAGGAAGGAGAGATGGCCCAGTGATGGCTTTCACCCCACCTTCTTGTGAATGTAGAATGCTGTGTTTCCTGTCCTGTAAAGCAAATGAAATCTGACATAGAGGCGCCTTCCTGCTAAGCAAGATTCAAGTTTACTTTTTGTCATTATTCAGAGTTCCTCCCATCTCCCAAGATTGCACAAGTACCAGGAAACATACATGGTGCCAAGAGATAAGAGTGACGCCACCTCCTTCAGGTCCTTGTGACGGCCCCTGACATGTTCAGTATCAACATGCACGACATGGTCCCTTAAAGAGAGCTCTGCAAGTCCCAGGCCACATGGGATGAGGAGATCTAAGATGATGCCGGAAGCTGTGGGGTCTGTGATTGAGCTTCTAAAGGACACACACTCATTCTCCACTGAGTCGTCCTCTGACCGGAGCATGTCCTTGGCTCTGCTTGGCTGCCATTCGTGAGAGCATCTGGTCTCTATTTCTTCCCAAATTTGAGAATTAACTTTTTCTCCTTTTCTGTCTCCTGCTGACCTTTCTCCTATCCATGAACAGCTCAGAAAAACTCCAGGAAAGCAAACTATAGTTAAGCCAGCCATCTGCTAGAAGATGAGGTATAACATGGGAAGACAGTTCTATATAAAATGCAAAATGCATCTTAAGAACCAATCCCCCACATCTATTGCACATAGGATTGCCTCCTGGGCCTGGTGCCCAAAATAACCCCTCATGGTCCAGTTGGGGCCTGGCATTCTGTAATTCTCTGTAACCGCACTCAGTATCACTGATTGCATGTCTCTTAATGCGGAATCCATGGTGTTGTTCTTAGGTGCCCTCAAGTCAACTGTGACTCATAGTGACCCTGTGAACCACAGATCTGAGCCTTGCCCTGTCCTGCACCATCCTCAGCATCTCTATCTTAACTCCATTGTGACGTTCTCTGTGTCACTTCCTCTCTTTGAGGATTTCCCTCTCTTTCTCAGACTCTCCACCTTTCCCAGCATGATGTCTTCTTCCAAAGACTGGCCCTTCCTAACAACATGCCCAAAGTGTATATGAGAAGAAGTTTCACCATCCTTGCCTTTAAAGACCACCGTGTTTGCACTGCTAACACAGAATTGTTGGTTCTTTTCACAGTCCATGAAATATTCAGAATCCGCCAACATCACAATCCACAAAGCTTTTATAGAGTCTTTCTATATGTAAAATGTCCCTTTACTGGAAGTTCCTGGGTGATACAAGGAGTTAACTCACCCAGGTACTACCTGAAAGGTTGGAGGTTCAAGGCCACCCAGAGGTATCCAGGAAGAAAGGCCTAGTGATTTACTTCTGAAAATTCAGCCACTTAAACCCTTATGGTTCTACTCTGATAACAACTGATTTTCTTTTGTGCCATGTAGTTAGAGTTAACTACGTATTTTATATTTATGAGTAATTTTATTTTTCAAATATCTTTAATCTTCACCACACTGAAGGCAGATGTTAGTATCACCATTTGACAGATGGGGAAATTAACTTAAAGGAAGGTAACTGCCCTGAGTCCTAACAGCAGGTAGCTGCAAGAAGAGGTATTCTTACCCAGATCTGTTGTTGTTGTTGTTCTGTGCCGTCGAGTTGCTTGCGACTCATAGTGACCCAGATCTAAGTGGTGCCAAAGTCGCTCCTCCTGGCAGCCAGGCCGGTGCCTATTGCTGGAAGGAGCTGGGACAGGAAGCATCAGGGATGAAAGGCTCAGAAGGCAGGAATCAAACCCACTCTCCCACACACAGCGCCCCCCACAGCTGCTGGGAGGACAAAACCTGCTGAAGAAAATTGCGTGGAAGGAAGCGAAGCGTATTCACATAATTTTCAGGACTCTATCTCTAGTTTGGAAAGGCAGCTCCCTTTTGATTTCTCATTCAAAGGAACTGCTGCAGGCTTGGAGAGTCTGCCGTTATTTTCATCACACAGACTGGAGAGGGGTGTAGGAGTGAAAGGAATTCTGTGGCCACTTCTCTCCTCCCACAATCCTTCTGGCATTTGGATTTACAGCTCCAGAGACAGAGAAGTGACCCTGTTACCTGAGCAGATGACATCATTGACAGGCTCTGTTTTTTAAGAACAACTCTTGACAGTAGTTAATGTTCCCTATACTGAAGCATTCTCATCACAGCTCTGTGTAGCTCAGGTAAGGGTGAGGTGAGTTTGTGAATATGTGGGTGAGGATGCATGGGTGTGTATGTGTGCACGCATGTTTTCAGCCCTCTTCCTGTCTCTGCAAACTCTACTGTAGCCACTTCTGCAATTGCATAACTACTTAACAGGTTCTTGGGATGGCCATGAGCATCTTCAGCAAACCTGCCATTGGGGCAACTGCCTTTGTTGCTGTCCTGAGGAGAAAGTCAGATATAATTCCAGAATAATTCCCTTTTAGGCATTCTCTCGACTGTGTTTCCTCTGGCGCTGCCCTCTGAAGTTATTACTCATTAGACATGCTGCACGTAGAGAAAAAGTAGGTCAAGGCTAAGTCTAAGAACCCCCACCTCCAGGAGAAGCACAGTTTTTTGTGTGAGGACAGCTGTAGTCACTGCCGAGGAATGAATGAATCCCAAATCATGGTCATTCTCAGCTCTGAACATTTTATGTCAAACATATAAGCTTAGAATTTCCCTTTTCCCCCCCTCTGGTTGAATGTTTATCAGAATTTCTTTTACAAAAATGGTTCTTTGCTATCAGATGAGAAACCTTGGATCCAGGTTCTGAGCCATAAAGGCTCCTTGAAGTACCTCTATGAATTGAAACAAAGAGGGATTTATGTGAGCACTTTGTACATTACAGATGAGTCTGAGATATGTGTGCATTACCTCTGTGATTCTGTGAACTATAAAAGCACCAGGGTCTGGATGTGGTTGGGGAGTCCAAGTCATGAAATGCCTCAGAAGTTGACAGCTGTCTTCATGATGGCAATAGGCAAGAAAGCAAAAGACATGCTGCATTAGGAAAATCTGCTCTCAAGTGTCTCTTCAAAGTGCTAAAAAGCAAAGATGTTTGTTTAAAAATGAAGAGGTGCACCTGACCTAAGCCATGGCATTGCCAATTGCTTCATATACATCTAAAAGCTGGACAATGAATAAGGAAGGCTGAAGAAAAAGTGATACCATTGAATTGTGATGTTGGTGAAGAGCAGCGAGCATCCCATGAACAAAAAACCAAACAAATCTGCCTTGGAAGAAGTACTCTAAGGTGTTCCTTAGAAGGAAGGATGGTGAAATTTCATCTCACACACTGGTGATGTTGTCAGGAAGGTCCAGTCCTTGGAAAAAGACATTATGCTGGTCAGGACATGCAGATGCTCATGTCATCCTGGTCCATACCTAGACCAAGAAGCTATTGTGAGAAAAGAGCACAGGAACACGACTTTGTTTAAAATCAACAAAGCTGTGCATCCAGATAGTATCTTTTCACCATACCTATTTAATCTATACACTGAGCAAATTATTTGAGAAGCTGGACTCAGTGGAGAAGAATATGACCTCAGAATTGAAGGAAGACTCATCGGTAACCTTCAGCCTGCAGGTAATACAACCTTGCTTGTTAAAAGTGAGGACTTAAAGCACTTGCTGCAAAAGATCAAACTCTGCAGCCTTCAGAATGGATTATATCCTAACATCAAGAAGACAAGTATTCTCAGCACCGGACTGATAAGAAACATCATGATAGACGGAGCAAAGGTTGAAACTGTCAATGACTTAATCTTACTCGGATCTACAATCAATATACTTGGTACCAGTAGTCAGGAGACTAAGAGATGTATTGCATTAGGAAAGTCTTCAGTATCGCTTCTCGGCCTTTTGGCTAAGATCAAGTGTAGGAAAGTCTTCAGTCAGAGACCTCTCCAAATTATTGAGAACCAATGATGTTGGTTTGAGGACTAATGTGTCCCTGGTTCAGGCCATGGTCTCTTCAATCTATGCTATGCTGCTGAGAGCAGGACAATGAATAAGGATGATAGAAGAATTGATGCTTTATTGGGAAAAAGTACTGAATATCCCACGGACGTCCAAAAGAACAAACAAATATGGATTGGAGAAGAGTGCCCCTTGGAGGCAAGGATGGCAAAGCTTTGTCTCACACTTTGGTCATGTTGCTAGGAGAGGCTATTCCTTGGAGAAGAACATCATGCTTGGAAAAGTGGACGGCTGGCAAAGAAGAAGATCTTCAACCAGGTGGATTGACAAAGTGACTGCAGCAGTGGGCTCAAGCAGGTCAGAAATTGTGAGGATGGCACAGGATAGGATAGTGTTGAGATCTGCTGTTCAGAGGGTCACTATGAGTTGTACTTGACTCAATAGCTAACAACAAGAAGAATATCATTCTTCCTTAATAGTTACATGGATATTAGGGAGATCTTTTGAATAACTCAGCATCTTTTAAATTTACTGCTCAGGGAAAACCAAATAGTGAATTTGTTTTCTTTTAACAAATGTATAATGAGAAGTGACCTTTAAAATTATTGTAAAGGTGGCTGTATTGTGGTTTCCCCCTCCTAAAAACAGTTCTATATCATATTACTGAATTTCAAGATCTATATTAATTGATTTGTGGAATGGGAAAGTTGACAATTTAGTGATTAACTGTGTGGATCACAACAAACTTGGCTAACTCTGAGAAGAATGGGAATCTCAGAACAGTGCAGTAGAGGAAGATCCTCCTTTAAATGAATTGACTCAGTGACTGGGGTAATAAGGGGTAGGCATGTCAGAGACAATAAGGTTGGTCCAGAATAGAGAAAGGTTCAGAGCTGTTGTACAAAGGGTTATTATGAGTCACAGGTGACTTGACAGCACATAACAACAACAACATAAGTAGTGAAGACAAGTCAGGACATAGAGAAGCAAATTGTGTTACTCTTAAGTGAAAATGCATGGGAGATATAGGCTGCAGGAGGGACCACTGGCGGTATAGTCTGTGGGCAATTGTGTGGCTAATTCAGAAGCCAGGATGCTCCATAGTCACCAGCCACTCTGAGAGAGAAAGTTGGGCAATCTCACCCCCTCCCCCACTCACTGCGTTATAGCTTCAGAAACCCATTGGGAGGGCTAGTCATGGGTCAGTTCCAACTCAAACTGCAGTGTGTTTGAGTTTAAAGACTTCAGGAACCCTGGTGGTACAATGTTAAGTGCTTTGCTGCTAACTGAAAGATTAGGGGTTCAAAACCTTCCAGCAGCATCTTGGGAGAAGGACATAGTGGCCTGCTCCTATAATGATTGCAACCTAGGAAAACTGTTTTGGCAAATTGGGTCACTAGGAGTCAAGATTGACTCAAGAGCACCCGCAATAACAGAGGCTGCAAGGAGGCCAGCATTGGGACAGTGGGGAATAGAGTCCACATGAGGTCCAGAACAATGGCTGTAGGTAACTGTGGGAACCATTTGTGTTGATTTTAATGCAACATAGTACAATCACTTCTTGTTCTTTTTCTCCTACAGTTTCATTAGTCCTTTTCAGCTCTTAAAAATATATTTCTGATTTCCAAGCATCATTCATTCCCTTCTCACCTCCCATGCTAGAGACCTGGCATTGCTACTTTTGTTGTTAGGTGCCATTGAGTGAAGTATGACTAGTTGTTGCTATGTGCCATCGAGCCACTTGCAACTCATAAGTGACCCTATGGATAGCAGCTTTGAACACTGCTCTATCCTGAGCCAACCTTAATTTCTCTGACACATTTAACCCCATTAGCCCAGTCACTGAGTCAATCCATCTCACCCAGGGTCTTAATCTCTTGAGCTGCTCTCCACCCTCTCAAGTATGATCTCCCTCTCTAAGGACTGGTCCCTTCCTGCAACATGCCCAAAGTATGTCAGACAAAGCTTCAGAATTCTTGCCTCCATGGAGCAATCTGGTTTCATTCTCACTAGGACAAACCTGTTTGTTCTCCTAGCAGTCCATGGTATATTCAATACTCTTCTCCAGCACCACAGCTCAATGGCATCAATTCTCCTTCTATCATCACTAGTCATTGCCCAGCTTGCTGATCTAATTACAAAGACCATGGCCTGGATTAGGCATACCTTAGTCTCCAGACTGACATCATTTGTTCTTCAGTACTCTGGAGATGTCCCTGACAGCAGACTTTCCCAGTGCAATTTCTCTTTTGATTTCCAGGATTCTAGTACCAAGAGTGTTGATTGTGGAGCCAAACAAACTAAAGCTGTTAACAATCTCAATCTCTTCACTGTCTATCAGGATGCTGCCAGTAGGCCCAGTGGTGGGAATCTTTGTTTTCTTGATATTGAGCTTCAACCCATATTGAAGACTACAGTTGTTGACTTTCTGCAGCAAGTGCTTCAGGTCCACCTCAGTTACAGCAAATAAGGTTGTGTCATCTGCATAATATAGGTTGTTGATGAGTCTTCCTCCGATCCTGATGTCACATTCCTCCCCATAGAGCCCAGCCACCCGACTGACCTTTTCGGCATATAGATTGCAAAGATATGGAGACAGGATGCATCCCTGACACACTGCTTTCCTGATTTTGAACAATGCCAGTGTTTTCTTGCTCTGTTCTGATGAATACTTCCTGGTCAATATTATTTGATAATTTTCACTTTCTGTTGGATCACTTTTTTGGGGAAGGGGAAAAAGTACAGACTCTTTCCAGTCAGTTGTCCGTACAGCTGCCCTCCAGCTTTTCTGTTATGGACTGGTGAGCACATCTAGGGCTGCATATGTTAACTGAAACTTGTTAATTAGGATTACATCAATTCCTGGGGCCTTATTTTTTGACAATGTCTTCAGTGCAGCTTGAACTTCTTTCTTCACTACTGTTGGGTCTTGTTCATATAGTATTTTCTGACATTTTTTTAGGATCAACCAATGGTGGTTTTTTTAGAGTGACTGTGGATTAATTCGCACATTTTTAGTACAGTAATTCTGTGTATAAAGTAATTAGCAATGTGTAAATCAATCCCCTGATAGAATGAACTGACTGATAAGTGTTGTACTTCTTTTTTTAAATTTTTTTTTTTGTGTGTGTGTGTGAGTGTACAGTCAAATCAGATCTGGCTGGTACAGGAGGAGATTGTCCCTCCTTCCCTGGCAGAGCATCTGGTGGATTTGAACCATGGGCCTCTGGGATTGTAGTTGCAGCTCCTTGCCACTACGCCACCAGAGCTCCCCAAGTGTTGTACTTCTAATAGCAAATTGTAAAGACAATTAAGCATATGAATATCATGTACAGCCTTCTCTGGCCCTGGCTGAGACCCGTGGTGGCATGGCAGGATGGGGTCCTGGAAGGGAGTGTTATGGCGTGGACAGTGGTTTTACTGGGTCTTTGGTGCTCTGCTTGTTACGAGGCCTTGCAGCCCTCAGACCCAAAGCCTAACCAGTGGAGACTCAACTATCTTCCTTCTTGCTGGGTGCCTGCTTCAAGGCCCAGGCCTCAACACCAGGAGAACTGAAGATTTAAATCTTCAAATTCCTTCAGTCAGCCTCTTCCTTTCCTGCTCTGTCAAAATTTTCCTAGCCAATAATGGTCCAACACAATGGAACGTTTGGAATTACTGAATGCTCCTCTGTCAAGCACTTCCCTCTCTTCCTTTTGGGATACTGGACTCTTGATTTCAGCTCACCATTCCATTCTCCTTTATCTTAAATTGTTTGCATGTTGGCATCCTCAAGGGCTTGGTCCAGAGTTGTCTTTTCATTTCATCTTTTTGTTGCTTTTTAATTGATTTCATAAATTCTACAGCTTTCAATCCTATCTGCATGCTGAGAAAGCCCAGCTGGTTAGCACCATCTGAGTCCTCTCTCAATCTGTCCTGTGATTTACCTGACGCCTCAGTCTGTCTGTCTCTCTGTCTCTCATCTCCGACATGATTGATCCTAGAAAGAACTCCCGAGTTTTCATTCCTAATTATTCCTCCTGGTTCTTCCAGCCACGGTCTTGATAATTCCCTTGTACCTGTTCTGGTGCATGAACCATTTAATCTATTTCTGTGTATGACTAAAATCTGCTGTAGGAGGGGAAAAATTCCTCTGAGTAGTTGAAAATGAGAGTAAAAAGATTTATTCAAGGAAAAAAAAAATATACATTCAAATTCAAGAAGGCCCCAGCCTATACAAGTGCAATGTGATGACATCAACTAAAACTTCAGACAAATACAGTCAAGGGAATACAGAAATTAGAATACTCATTGGTTTGGTTAGTCTTTGATTATAGCCATAGGGAGAATGTAGTAGAGGTAGGACACGGGCTTTTATTAAATAATTGAGTATGAAGTATTACAGTTATTTCTTTCAAGAGCAAATTACAGAGGTTTTCAATCATAATTACATATCCTACAGGTAGAATCATACACATCACTGGTGGATGTTTAAATGGTTTCAACCAGATGTCTCAGGAATTTGTGAAACCCATCTTTATACAGAACCTCATGTCCCCAAAACAGCTTGTTAAGCAGAAATCTTTTAGTGGTCTGGGAAACGTTAGATAAATCCAGCTCTAAGACTCTTCCAAGCAATTCTCTTTATTACATCCTTGTCATGAAGAAATATATCTTGGCCCCCTTTTAGACAAAAACCAGCTGTGTCAAGATTCTCTTTCTTAGGGTGTATTTGATTCACATCCTGGCTTGGCTATAGAGAGAAATTATTCCTTGGTTTTCATGGATTTTAGCAATTAACATGCCCAGATGTCAGAAAAGGTTAGTTGATGACTGCAGCTGAGCAGACACAGATTCCCAGGAAGAATGGCAAGTAAAAGAACAGTTTAGTTTCTTTTTTGGAGCTGAGTTTAATTAAGTAATTTCATTTTGGCAAAAAGGTTTTATAAATTTATCATTGACAAATCCATGCATCTCTGTCAAAGAATGTAGGCGGCATATATGGAAAGGCCAAGTCTGATCTCTGCTAACTTCCCCCCAAGGAGGGAGGACTGTCCCCATTAAGAACATCCACAGCAGAAAATCAGTTCCCATAAGTTCAGACATGGCTTCCTTGCTCCCACACCCACGTCTGCATAAAACTGCTTCATGACAAGTGGCTTATCAATTCAGTAATTAACTCTTACATATATATGACAAATCAGTTTGACAGGGGACAAATCTACAACAATGAATGAATGGAAATCCAAAGCATCTGTAAATTTTCACTGAAATTAATAACAAATTTAAATTTAAAAAAAAAGAATTAAGTTAGAGTAAGGATGGCAATGGAATCACCTTACCTCTGTAACTTGATTTGTGCCACTATTAGAACCTCTACTCAGAATATTATTGCTTTTCAATTTTTGACTCATGCACTTTTAACTTGTTAGTTAAATTTGTATCTTCTAGGCTGCAACACTTCCATGATACATCTTCAAGGATATGAACATGTATGGCTAAGCACAATTGATAACAGTGCATCTAAATTCCAAAATCAATCTCCATAATAGTTTATTTGTTTCCTACTGCCAAGGGGGGCCTTTAAAGTAGTGAGAGAAGACATTCACCCTGAAACCCACAGCGTCCCTTTTCAGCAGGAAATAGCTAAGAGAATACGCCATCCCCTTTTCCTTATGAATCAGGGTGAAGTCTCTCTCAGGGAGGAGTGATAGGGAATGGCAAGGGACACGCTGACAAAGGAGATTAATCAGAACTGGCTTTGACAAGCACTGTGGCAACTGGACAATTAAAACAGACATTGGGGGGCGGAAAGAAGAATCAACTGGGGATGAGGGTGGAGAAAACAGTGCAACAATGAATGAATGAAAACCCAGAGTCTCTGTAAATGTTCATTAAAACTAATAAAATTTAATAAAAAAATATGTAATTGAGATACTGCATGAATTATTTATTTTACAATCATTAGTACAAAAGTTGTTGTTGTTGTTGCAATGTGCTGTCAAGTCACCTGTGACTGATAACGACCCTATGGACAACAGCTCTGAAGCCTGTCCACACCAGCCTCCATGCCCCAGTCACCGTATCAATCCATCTCATCCTAGGTCTTCCTCTCCTCACTGTCCCTCCGCCCTTCTTAGCATGATATCCTTCTCCAAAGACTGGCCTCTCCTGGTCTCATGTCCAAAGTATGTGAAACAGAGCTTCAAAATCCTGGCATCCAAGGAGAAACTTGGTTTCACCCTTTCCAAGAGAGACCTATTTGTTTTCTTGGCAGTCCATGGTATGTTCAAGACTCTTCTCCAGAACCACAATTTGAACACATTGATTTTTCTGTCATCTGTAGTTGTTGTCCAGCTCTCTGATGCATAGCAAGTAATTGCAAAGATCATGACCTGGATTAGGTGCACCTTAGTCTCTACACTGACATCGTTGCTTTTCAGTACTCTGGAGAGGTCCCTGACAGCACATTTTCCCAATACAATTCATATTTTGATTTTCTGACAGCTGGCGTTAAGAGTGTTTATTGTGGAATTGAGCAAGCTGTAATTGTTAACAACCTCAATCTCTTCTCCATCTATTGTGGTGCTGCCAATTTGCCCAGTGGTGAGAATCTTTGTTTTCTTGATGTTGAACTTCAATCCATTTTGGAGACCTCATGATTCTGTTTATATAGCATTTATCAAATAATAAAACACTGGGAATGCATGAAAGTTTAGTAGCATAGGGGTTGGTGTGGTTAGAGAGATGGTTGTGATTATAAAAGGGCTCAAATCAGAACTAACTCATAGCTGATCCTCCTGCAGGTTTTCAGAGGCAGTAAATCACCCAGGAGGAGACTGTCCGTCTTTCTTCTGCAGAGCAACTGGTGGGTTCAACGTGCATAACACAGACTCTTACTGCTAAGCCACCTGAGCTCTTCTGGTCATTAATTGATGTTGTCGATGGCTGTATGTAGTTGTTCAACAAGATGGATTAATACTGAGTTTGAGGACAGTGGAGATTGTAAGGACTGAGAAATACAGGGCTAAGTTTTGATTTGTTGTTTATAAGACTGTGAAGAGAGTAGCTGACCCAATAGCCATTAACATCACATGACACAATCTCTGTGCAGGCCATTTACATAGTTTTCAATCTTAGCTCTGCACTTGACCATACGCATTTTCTAGTTTCAAAGACTTATGCTATTGTTTTGTTAGGACAGGAGTCCAAAGTGATGGTTCTCATAGCAACCATCGAACAGACACGTCACATGGGCACTTATAAAACTGCTAGACATGACCTCTGTTTGCAATCTGACTTCCCCCAGGAGCGAGTTTTTCTTGTGTTTGTCTTTTAGTTTATCATTAAGCTTATGCAACCAAGTTTATAATTTGATAAATGAATAATGTTGTTAAGTCTCATAGGATCCCATACCAGGGCTTTATAGAAGAGAAATGAATACATTCAATCCAAGTAAATATTGAGCATCTTCACTATACAAGGCACTAAATTAGAGTCTCCAGAGGGAGCACATATGAATAAATAATGGTTTCTGCTTGCAGGCGGCTCATAATGTAACCAAGAAGTTCTTTGTGTAAATGCGATGGTAGAAGACTTGTTTTGTAAACACTATTAACAAGGTACATGTACAATGTCTTGGGACTTTGAGAAAAAAACCCTGTGGTCCCTGTAGGCAATGGGGGTGGGATTGGAAAGGGGCACCCCGGGTTTGCAGAGAGCTGTGTGGTACGATGGAGCAGAGGGGACTTGCCAAGCCAATCTGTCTAAATACACATCCTGATTTTACTACTTACTCAGCAGATTATCTTGGGCAGATACTCCATCTTGAGAATCAGGTAAATGTTATCAACCACACAGAACTCCTGTGAGGAATGAAAGGAAATGCATCTGACCTATTTAGCACCAAGCCTGGCACATGGCAAAAATAATAAAGAAATGAAAAACCTTTTTCATCAAGTAAACTCTGGCTCATAGTGATCTCCCATTTATGTGAGACAAATGATGATCCATACAGCTCTCAATGGCTGACTGTCCAAGAAGGATAAAGTCTTTTCTTCCAAGGCACCTCTGAGTGAACTTAAACTCCCAATCTTTCCATTAACAGCTGAACATCTAAACCACTTGCACCATCCAGGGCCTTCTCCAGCCACATGTCACTAATCTGTCATCTCTTCTAAGGCTACAGACATGACACCACAAGTATTTTCTCTAGATCTGAAGGGATACTCCTTTTGCGAGAAAGTAGCTCTCATTTTCTGCTTAGTCAAAATCCCCAGGTCTAGAGACTGCTGCTCATCAAAAAGTAGCCTTGAGAAGTATCAAAGTAGAGCTCAAGGGCTGCAGTCATGCAGAAGTAGGCTTGAGCTCTTCCGTTCTGGCAGCGTGTGGGGTCCTGGCCACTTGTATATTCCCCCTGGTGTCCTTGCTCAGAAGCCGTCCTAATGATCACATGCTTGCTACCTGCACTTGAACTTTCTGTTTTGGAGAAGAAAAAAAATACTGCATGCATTTGCTTATGCTGTTTCAATCCAGTCCTCATCCTGAGCTTTGAAACACTTCCTCTAGTTTGTAAAGTGCAATGAGAATAAGCCATGAACCCACCAGCCACTCCATGAGAGGAAGATGAGTCAATCTCCTCCTGTTAAGATTTCCAGCCCCAGAGGCGCCACAAGTCAGAAACAACTCAACAGCACTGGGTTTGGGCAAAGTCCTCCCTGGCCTCTCCCTGGACAAGTCTCACTTGGAAAGTTGGAAGGAGACAGACCAGAGGTTGTGAGGATGGTGAATTAACAATGAAGTGACTTAACTCTGTACACCACCCTGGGCTCCTACAACTCTGAGAGCTGCGTTAAAGAACGTGTGCCCTTGCTCCACATTCAAAATAATGCATGTACAACCCGTTGCTTTTAAAGAGTGAGTCTATTAAATGTCGACACTCCACTGTCCCGGGCCCTTGTAAATGCATGGCTGTGCTCTCTTTTTCAGTGTCTGGACATTTGCAGCTGCACAACTGTAGAGGGACTGTCCAGACTACTCGCCACTCCCCCTGAGGCTCTACTTCAACACCTGCTTCCCAGTTGCAACTCTGGGGCTTTCTTGCTGCCTAGGAAGTAGCTGCCTCACAGCATCGCTTGTCAGGGTTTCCGTCAGCGCCCGCCAGGCCTCCTGGAAGCATTGAGCAGAGCAGCAGTCGCTCAGACAGACTTCCTTTCTGTTCAGGTTTGCACGGGTGACCCACTGACCTACATTTCTGTATCTGCTTGGCATCCCTGCCTTGAGAGTTGAAAACTCGCCTCCTCCACGGATTTGTAATGTTTAGACTCTGTGACAGGAAACACGATGGTAATGGCCTGGAAGATAAAAATATGTGTCGAGGTGTTCGGCGTCGCCAGCCTGGCTTTGTTTAATTGTGCAAGCGTCATTTATCATGGGAGATGTGACAAATTTATCTGCTTTCTTCCAGCTTCCAGCTCTGTGTTCTCTCAAGCAGGCCCATTAGGTTTTCTTCTCCCACTTTTATATTTAAATGGAAAAACAAATTGACTCATTTACCCTGAATTCTCAGCTTTCTCAGCTTGGCAGAGATTGAAAGTCAGTCTCTCTCTCTCTCTCTTTCCTCTCTCTCTCTCATTTCAAAGGACTGCACTATCAGTTCAAAAAGCAAGAAATTTCCCCAATAGAGTCTGAGGATTGCCCAGGGAAAGGCTTATTGCTAAAACAATAGACACAAGTAAAACGAAATGACTGTAGCACACTATGTAAATATCACATAATAATTATACCCTCATTAAAAACTGCAACTGAATGTGGAATTCATTCCCCCCCACCCTGTATTTGTTGACCCGTTTAGAGGAAAAATACAGCTGATAGAGAAGAGAGGTGTGATATGATCTGAGCTGGGATCCCTGAGTCTACCCCAGGTCAGGATGAAGAAGACAACTACTTCAGGTAAAAGGCAGAATTTCTTTGCAGGAAAGGAAGAAGTCAGGCTGTATGCCTAAGCGCCCTCCTGAGAGGAAGGGGTACAGAAGGCAGAGGCTCAAAACAGGAAAGATCCCTGTGTACTAAAGACTAAGAAAACAACAAACAAACAATAAACAGTGAAGCCCATAGTGACCCCCTGTGTGTTAGAGGAGAGCTCTGCTCCCTCAGGTTTTATCTTTTTTGTAATTCATTTTTTATATGAGTCTTAGTTTACAAGTCATATTAGTTTTTCATTTGATCGTTTGTACATATTTTATGGAATTAATGTCAATAGATTAACATAATTAGTTAATTACAATGTCGTCGTTGTTGTTGTTGTTATGTGTCATCGAGTCGCCTGCGACTCATAGCGACTCTTTGTACAACAGCCCTAAACCCTGCTCTATCCTGTGCCAATCGCATTGCCTCTGACACACCCATCCCAATTACCCCAGTAACTGAATCAATCCACCTCATAGAGGGTCTTCCCCTCCTGCGCCGTCCCTCCACCCTCCCAAGCATGATGTCCCTCTCCAAGG
>NW_006399812.1:2411943-2413018 GCF_000299155.1 Elephantulus edwardii | reverse complement strand
CATGTTGCAAGGAGGGACTGGTCCTTAGAGAGGGACATCATGTTTGGGAGAGTGGAGGGACCGCGCAGGAGAGGAAGACCCTCAATGAGATGGATCGATTCTGTGATTGGGGTGGTGGGAATAAGTGTCAGAGACAGCGAAGCTGGCACAGGATAAAACAGTGTTTAGGGCTCTTGTACATAGGGGTCGCTATGAGTTGCAAGCGACTCAATGGCACATAACAACAACATATAAAATTCACATATATTGTGTTTCACACTTTCTTTCATTCGCATTGTCTTCTTGCAACCATTCCCACACATTGTGTTTTATAAAATTATCATCATTTAAAAAAATTAGCACCATTGAACTTTCCTTAGCCTTTTATAATAATGATGTTATGGTGTAGTAGTCCTTTTGAGACTGACTTATTTTACTTAGCACAGAAGCATCCATGTTATGCAGTGTTTCTCCAGAAATCTCACTTAAAAAAACCCTAAAACTCATTGCCACTGAATCAAAACCAGCTCATAACTGACCTTCCAGTGGGTTTTCAGAGGCAGTAAATTGTACAGAAAGAGAATGTTCCTTTTTCCCACGAAAGAGAACTGCCTGGTTTTTCTGTTGCCAGTGCAACATTCTACATAACAAACCGCCAGAGCTCCCTAATAATTCCACTACTAAATAAATATCCCAAAGGAATGACAATTACCTCACAAACAGACATCTGTGCACACTCATCCTTATTTACAATAATAGCCAAGAGACAGAAGCAGCGCAAACGTCCGTCAGTGGATGAATGAATAAAGAAACTGTGGTACATCCCATGATTGATGGTACTATGCAACACCAAAAAACAATAAAGAAGTCACAAAACACTGCATATGGTTTACCAAGACTGGTTTTCAGATGCAGATCTTCCAAGGTAGAGCTTTGAACATTTTGGGGAGAAAACAAGTGTGTTAACGATGTGCATTACTCAAGGATTCCCTTCACTGGAAATATTATCTTTTTTTTTCTATAATTATATTTTATTAATTTTCATAAACATTTACAGAGATTTTGGGCTTCCACTCATTCATTGTTGCACTATTCT
>NW_006399812.1:2384744-2410848 GCF_000299155.1 Elephantulus edwardii | reverse complement strand
AATTTGCATCTCTCTTAGGGCTAGGGATTTTGAGCATTTCTTCATGTGTTTGTTAGCCATCTGAATGTCGTCTTCGGTGAAGTGCCTGTTCATCTATTATTCTTATCCTTTGATTAGATTATCTTGTGGCTTAGTGGTAAGGAATTGCACTGCCGACCAAAGGTGTAAGGGTCAAATTCACCAGCTGCTTCTCAGAAGAAAGATGAGCATTCTCGTGCTGTGTGATTAACTGCCTTTGAAAGCCCGCTGGAGGGTCAGCTATGGGCCCATTCTAACTCAATGGTACTCAAAACCAACATACTTTTTGGTGTTATAAATAATGCACAGATACCTGAGACTGGTATCTCCTATTTCAGTTGCTACTATAAAGGAATTACTTCTACAAAGCTGTTGAAAATGTGCCCAGCAAAACATACGTAACATTCATCAATTCAATGATTTCTACTTTTACAATTAACTAACACTGATTATATTCTTCAAGTTGTATAACTACTCTCATGTTTCTTCTGAGTTGTTTCTCTCCCATTAACATAAACTCATTCCCCCTATAATTCCTGTCTAATGTTTCAGGTTTCTGTTGTCAGTTTCATTTCACCTAAACAGATCTTAAAAGAGAACAATGCTCAAGGCAGATATTCTTTACTAATTAAGTTAAAGTGTTGTTTGGTTTTAAGAATCCTTTCCCCCCCCTTTTTTCCAAGGCTGTAAATCTTTACAGAAGAAGATTGCCCCATCTTTCTTCATGGTGTGGTTTTAAGAATCTTGAGGGAATATTTTTGGTTTAAGAGTTAAAGATTTTTCTCAGTGCAGTTGTTTTCAGGGCTCGTCCAGCTTCCATGAATCCACAAAATCTAGCTTAAATGTTAATTTTATAATTTAAAATTCTGTTCTGTGTTCTCCACCTTTTGATCACATTTTCTCTATGGACTCCTTTATTAAAATATTAAGTAGCAATAACCTGGCACCATCCAGTTCTTCTGGTCTCATGGCAAAGAGAAGCTGGTTTTAGCCAAACATTTCCTTCTCCTATTCCTGAGTCTATTTATTTCACTGTGTCAGGTGAAATCATTATCTTTTTTATGACCACTTGTAAACTCTTAAATCCCCAGGTACTATACAACAAACTCTGTGGTGAAGCAGAATTACTAAGCATGTTATCAGGCCAATTAACACAAATATTTAATGAAATCTCATAATGTGCTTGACTGTACAAAAGCAGCATCAACAACCACTCAACCCTTTTTTGCTATTGTTGTAAATATATCTATTACACAACTTTTGCCAATCCAACTGTTTATAGATATGTAACCTTTTTACATTCTTCTAGGTGGTATAGCACTGGTCTGTGCATTGCTGTACAAAGGTAACTCGTGGTTGCTGTGATGCTGAAGACTGTGACAGTGATGTGACAATCGTGGTAATGGGCACCCATGGTGGACAGTGTTGGCTGGAGCTTCCTGACTAAATCAAGCCTGGAAGCAGGAGTGGCATCCACTTCGGAAATGGCTTGCCTCCAGAAACTATGTATGAACAGTGCTCAGGCCGTTCGTTCATAGGATCGCTATGAGTCATCTATGACTCGACGGCATCAAACAACAACCTTTTTACAGCAATTGCAATAATCAGGTGTGCAAACCTACTCTTAATTGATACAATTTTCCATTGCTGTAAACTGAAAGTACTCCATAAGTTATAACCCCTCAGTGCCCCCTCCCTCCCACTCCCAGTGACAGCTGATAAACCTTGGTCTCTGTATACTTTCCAGTGTCATAGTGTGCTGTGTGCTGGTCAGCAGTCCTAATCCATCAGCACTCCATGGGAGAAAGATGGGCTATCTCCTAGAAAGACTTATAGTCTCAAAAACACAGTAGAGTGTCGCCATGAGAATTGATTCAACAGCAGTAAGTTTGGTTTGGCATTTTTATATTGATGAGATCACATGACGTTTGTCCTTTGTAATTGATTATTTCACTCAAGCTTCATGATATTATAGCATGTATTAAGACTTCATTCCTTTTTTTGACTCAGTACAATTCCATTGTGTCTACTTATGACATCTTGTTTAAACATTCCTCTGTTGATGAGCATTTAGATTGTTTCTATCCTATGGCTATTTTGTATACAATACTCCTCTTATGTCTATTTTGAATAATGGTACAATGAACAATGTCCAGGTAAACTATTTGTGTCTCTGCTTTTCAAGTCTTTTTGGAACATGCCTTGGGGTGAAATTGCTGGGTCATATGGCAGTTTTAGTTTTCATTTTTTGAGAAGCCATCACACTGTTTTTCACAAAAGTTCTATAATTTTGCATTCATAAAAGCTATGCCTTAGGGTTCCAATTTCCAGCTATTCTTCCAGACATTTGTTATTTTCTCTGGTGGTTGTTTTTTCATCTTAGCCACTCTAAATCCAGCTGCTGTCAAGTTGATTCCAGCTCACAGCCACACTCCATCAGGTTTTGAGGCTGTTAAAACAGACTGCTCATATTTACCCCTCAGAAGGGCTGGCCAATCAATTAACAGCCCAGTACATTACACACTACACCACCAGAATAGCAGGTGGATTCGAACCGCATGTCTCTGGGTTGTCAGCACAACTCTTTACCACTAAGCCACCAGAGCTGCCTGCACAACCAGGGATCCCAGTAAGAGTGAAATGGTATCTCATGGTTTTGATTTGCATCTCTGATGGCTAATGACAATGAGCAGCTTTTCCTATCAATCTTTTGATTCTATTTTCTGCAATAGAAAACATCATAGGAGTCTGGGAAGAGTTTTGTTTTATTCGTTGCTGCATTCCCTAGAACATATTTAATTCTTTTTCTCTCTCTTCCTCCCTTCCTTCCTTTATCTTTCTCTCTTTCAATACACATATATTTTTTTATTAATGAAATTTTTAAGATTTTGCCTTAACTGTAATTGTTTATTTATGTATGTTTATAAAAAATATTTTAAACTCCTCTATAATCTATTGTATGGCTCTAACATCATTTATTTAACTACCAACTTAATGAAAAATAGAGTTTATCCGTTTTCAAAGGAATGATTAACAAATATATTAAGTTGAAAACATTAATCTCTCCCAAAGAGCAGCTCTTGATACCACATAAGGAGCTCCGGATGGGTTTCAAGGTCCCGATGAACCATAACAGTATATGCAGGCTTGTCTATGTGTGTAAAATTGCCATGTAAATGGTTTCTTAATTTCCCAAAAGATGTAAATTCTGAGTTCAGCATATTTGCATAAACTAACTCAGGCAGTCCATTATGCTGTCAACTCCCCACAGATAAAACTCAACTCATTTCAGAGAAAGCAGTTGCCAGTATGGAGGTTTTGAGGAGGATGTTCTGGGGACGGGGCCCAGTTGGGATGAGTAGATCTACCACTACACACTAGCGATTGATAGCAACTCTAAATCTATCTTATCAGGAAGCTGGGCGTCCAGTGGTAAGGAGTTGTCCTGCCAACTCAAAGGCAAGTATTTAAAACCCACCAGACCCCAAAGGAGAAAGATGGACAATCGAGACTCCCATGTGATTTACAGCCTCTGAAAATCCACCTGAGGGTCCGTTAGGAGTCAGTTCTGACTCGACGGCAGTGAGCTGTGGAGCTGAACCCTTATAGGTTTGCATGCTTCCTTCTGCACACAGCATAATGAAAATGGTTAAGTGCTGGGTGGCTCACTGAAAGATTTTTCAGTTCAAACCCGCCTAAAGGCATCTTGGAAGACAAATCTGATGATGCGCTTCCAGAAGACCACAGCTGAGAAAACTGTGTGGAGCATATGTGAGGACACCATGACTGAGAATCAACTTAATGACAACTGACAGCAACAATAACCTCAAAGTGTCATTTTGGAAATGGCCTTGTAACTGTTGTTGGTGTAGTTTTTCTTTGCCATAGAGTTAGAACTAACTCACAGCTGACCCTCCACAAGGGAATTATCCATCCTTCTCCCTCGGAGAAACTTACGAGTTCGAACCACCTGCTATTGGGTTGGCAGTGCAACTCCTTACCCACTAGGCCGCCAGAGCTCCCTTTGTAGCTGTTAGAGACCATAAAACATTTTGTTTTCCTGACTTCCCAACTTCTCCACCTCATTCGTGCACTCAATGTAATATAAAAAATAATTGGATTATGATGAGAGGAGCAATGTTCAACCCGAAATACAAAAAGTTTGAAAATCTGGCAAAGGAGAACAGGTACTTCCTAAGCTCTACTATTGCTCAAGAAAACATTAAATTTGTGGTTTGGGATTGCTGGTGGTTCTTCTCAGGCCAGCAGTTCTTGCTGTAACAATTAGTTTGTTATGGTGACTAGGAGGATTATGACTTTGCAAGCTGTGTTCATGCAAAACCTTTAGTAGCAAGTCAACATGGTGTAAGAGGTGATGTTCATGGCGTCACCACTGGCCAGTCTAATGGAAGGCTCTCGTTCACCCACTCCCTCAGGGTTCTATGGACAGAACCACACGTGGGTCCTGCATTTCACTGTGGACTATAGAATAGAGGGAGGTGGACCATGGAGTTCTCCCACCTAATGTCAGATATCTGAAGGGCTTCCTTGACAAATGGGGTGGGGGGGTTGATACTTTGTGGTATAAGGATTCTTAAGCTGCCATTCTTGAAGATTTATGTTGGTTACATGTAACTTTAAAAAGCTCAAACTTGTTGCTGTTGGCTCAGAACTGGCTATTGACTCTAGCTGATCCTCCACCAGGTTTATGGAGTTGATAAATGCCATGGGCGATTTTTCTTCCTCAGAGCCACTGGTGGATTTGAGCCAGAGATAAGGGGTTGTCAGCTCAATTCCCTGTGGATTACAGCACCAGGGCCCTGTCTTAGGGTAATGTGTGATAATTAAACATGTATCCCCACCACTTGTATCCTGTGGAGGTTGCATGTTGCTCTGATACTGCTGTACAAGCTATGTTACTGTTACTGTTTCTGTTACCAGTAGGATCATCTATGGTGGACAAATTTCAGTAGAACTTCCAGGTTAAGACAGACTAGAAAAAAATTTGCCGACACAGACCTCTTTAAAGTGCTAAAGAGCAAGGATGTCACTTTAAAGACCTACATAAGCCAGACCCAGACCATGGTATTGTTTCTTATTTCATGTGCATGTGAAAGCTGGACAACGAGCAAGGAAGAAAAAGGACTGATGCCTTTGAATTGTGGTTTGGGTGGTGGTAAGTATTGATGAAATCACGAACTGCCAGAAGAACCAACACATCTGCCTTGGAGGAAGCCCAGCTTCTGGGGAGCAAGATGGCAGCACTTCCTCTCACAGATTTTTGGCGTGATATTAGGAGGGTCAGTCCTTCCTGACAGGGAAAGGACACTATTGTTGACAAAGAAAATCAGAGAAAGAGAGGAAGATCTTCTATGAGATAGATTAACACAGGGACTGCAAAAGTCAGCTTTTGCACAACAGAGACTGTGAGGAAGTCCAGGATTGACCAGGGTTTGGTTCTGTTGCACGTGGGGTCTCTCTGAGTTGATAAATGCAGAACTGTTAGGACAGGGCAGGTTCCGAGTCAGCACCATGCATATGCTAGCTAAGAGTGATAAAGACAAATATTAGGGGGTAACTATGCAATTAGAAAGCAAGTGTTTAAATAAACAGTATATGGTCTATTTCAGCGTGTTGTATGGATGAGTTCTACATCACATGAAATTCTCCTCTTTAGTCAATGCTGTGGTCCAGATAATCTGGCGTTGCTGGCAAGATGAAATAGTTAACACAATCTCATTTCTGTTGAGTCAGAACTGATTCATAGTTGACCCTCCAACAGATTTTTTGAGACTGTACATCACACAAGAGGAGATTACCCCTCTTTATCCAGTCGCTGGTGGATTAGAACCTACAAAGATACTACTTTTGAGATAACAGCACAATTCCCTACTGACTAGGCCAGCAAAGTTCCCCTATAAAATACATTGTAGTTACTGGTAGATATCATCCTGTTAGAACTGACCCACCAGTAGGTTTCCAGAGACAGTAACTCGAATGGGAGGAAATTGCCCATCCTCTCACAGAGCAGCTGGTGGATTCAAACTGTGTGCCTTTGTGTTGTTGGCAGCATAACTCCTTACCAATAAGCCACCAGAGTTCCCCCAAAAATGTATAATGCCTGTTTTTTATTGTATCTTTGGTGATGAATGCTTCTTATGATGACTAAAATAGCATGCACCCCTCCGAAATTTCCAGAGAACAGTGATTATAAGCCTCTGCTCTGAGGACAAGAATGATGTATGAAACAGGGAAAAGTAATTACCACACCAGATGCATTTGCAATTACCTAGAAATATAAAAGGGGAGAAATTGACATGCCAGTGCTTCTAAGTTTGATTGCACTACTTCTTTGTGTCTTTTCTGTAGCACTGGCTTGACATTTCACTTAAGTACATTTGCAGAGAATCCAGGGGATCCCTAGTGCCCTAAAGCATGCAGACCCTCCTAGGGCCACCATTCCAGGCTGCTGCTGGTTACCAGTGCAGCACATGAGAGTAACCAGCAGAGGAGGCTAGGCAGAGCTGACCAGGAGGGACAGGGGACTACACAATAGTGTTGGTGCCAGGACAGAGGGATCCCATTTACCATGTGATGAGAGCTGTGCAGGGAGAGTTGTCTCTGCTGTCTGTCAAGGTTAACAAACATGGGACACCCACAGAGGGCCACTGGGGTCAACTGCCTTGATTCCTCCTTTGGTTAAGAATGAGGAATGCCTGGACAATGTGCAGCTCCCCTCATTGTGAGCGTTAGCAGTAACCTCCTCCTCCACAGCCACAAAGGAGGGCCAGAGACACAGAGTTCTGGGACCTCATGCTTTTCCTCTCACACTAGAACATGAGTTAGCTCTGGAGGTTTAAGTATAGTCAGAGAAACCAAAGTTACTGATGGCTGTCTGACTTGCCTCCTGCTAAGTGATCCTGGAGTCTTGAATTATGCTTGTAAGTTCTGTGACTTAGTCAACTCCTGATGTAAGGTAGATGCTCCATAAGCATTTAGAAGCCACTAAAGAGAAAAGCAAAATAATCAGCATGCAGGCCAGGCTCCGGTTCTGACTCCAGACTTAAGGGAGATATGACCTTGTCTAGATTCTTTCTCTCCAACCTCAGCATTCTGAGCTTGGCAGTTGGATACATATACTTGCTTCAGAGAACTTTAGAGGGAATTCTGGTGACCTAATGGATAAGGAGTTATGCTGCCAACCAAAAAGCAGGCAATTCAAATCCACCAGCTACTCCAGAGGAGAAAGATTGGCAATCTCCTCTTCAGCAAATTACAGCCTCTGAAAACAAACAGGAAGGCCAGCTATGAGTCAGTTCCTGCTTGATGGCCTATAACAACTACAACAATAACAAAAGGAATTTTGTTGAATTAGAGTTAAGGGATATAGAGTGCTTAGCATGAAGTTGTCTATGAAGCCTATTCTAAAAAAGTAGGGTGATAGTCCTAGTTGTTCCATCTGTGGGCCCAAAGTAATTATAACCACCTCACCTTTCACATTTATAACTATTCAGCTCGTATACCGAGCAAATAATTCAGGCAGCTGGACTGAAGAAGAATGTGAGATCAGAATCAGAGGAAGTCTCATCAATAACTTTTGGTACACAGATGACAAAGCATTGCCTGCTACGAGTGAGGAGTACTTGAAGCTGCAGAAGATGAAAGATTACAACCTTTAATATGGGTTGTATCTCAACACCAAGAAGACAAAAGTTCTCACCACAGGACTGATAAACAACATCATGGAGGATGGAGTAATGATTGAAATCGTCAATGATTTAATCTTACTTGGATCCCAGTCAACACCCTTGGTACCAGCAGTCAGGAAATCAGGAGATGTTTTGCATCAGGAAAGTCTGCAGTAAGGGACCTCTCCAAATTACTGAGGAGCAATGATGTCAGTTTGAAGACTAAGGTGCGCCTGATTCAGCCCATGGCCTTTTCAATCTCTTGCCATGTCACTGAGGGCTGGACAATGAATAAGGATGACTGAAGAAGAATTAATGCCTTTGAACTGTGGTGTTGGAGAACAATACTGAATATCGGGTAGACTGCCAAAGAACAAATGGATGTCTTAGTGCTCCTTGGAGGCAAGGATGACAAAGCTTCATCTTACATTCTTTGAGCATGTTGCTAAGAGAGGCTGTTTTCTTAGAGAGGAGCATCATGCTTGGAAAGGAGGAGCATCAATAAAAGAGAGGAAGATGCTCAATGAGATGGCTTGACACAGTGACTGCAGCAATAGGCTCAAGTGTGTCAGAGATGATGAAGATGGCACAGGATAGGATAGGGTTCAGGTCTGTTGTTCAAAGGGTCGTTATATGAGTCATACTCCATGGCACATAACAACATCTTGTCCCCAGGTGACAGACTAGAATTGTCCCCAGGGTTTTCTAGGCTGTAATCTTATATTATATAGGTGTCATAGCCTTGCTTTCAGGCAGTGAAGAAGATTAAAAGCACTTATTGCAGAAGATAAAAGACTACATACAGCCTTAACAATGTATTACTTCCAACATCAAGAAAACAAAAATCTTCACCACTGGACCAGTAGGCAACATTGTGAGAGATGGAGAAAAATGGAAACTGTTAATGATTTCCTTTTACTTGGATCAACACCCATAGAAGTGGTATCCTTGTGTACCATAGAGTTGGAACTATTAGCTGACCCACCAGTGAGCTTTCAGAGGCAGTAAATCGCTCTGGGGGAGATTGCCCATCTTTCTGCTGTAGAGCGGCTGGCAGATTCCAACTGCATGCCTTTGACCTAGCAGAACAACTCCTTACCATTCAGCCGCCAGAACGCCCTTCTATAGTAATAGTAGTTGTTGTTATTGTTGTTATGAACCGCTGGTCCAGAATCGACCCCTAGCTGACTTTCCAGAGGGTTTTCTGAAGCAGTAAATTGCAAAGAAGGTGATTGCCCATTTTTCTCCCACAGATCAACTGGTGAATTTGAATTGCATACCTTCCAGCTGGCAGTGCAGCGTCTTACCAGCAGGCCACCAGAGCTCATCTAGTGGTAGCAATCAAGAAATCAAAGATGTGTTACATTGGGAAAACCTGCTCTCAGGAACCTCTCCAAAGTTCAAGACAGCAATGATATCCATTTAAAGACTAGAGTGTACCTAGTTCAAGCCATGGTCTTTTTAATTACTTGCTATGCATCTAAAAGATGGGCAATGGCTGACAGAGGAGGGACCAATGCCTCTGAGTTGTGCTGTTGGAGAGGAACACTGATATCCTCTGAACTGTGAAAAGAACAAACAGAGGAAGTGCAACCACAGTGCACCTGAGAGGCAAAGAGGGTAAAACTTGGCCTCACATACTTTGGGCGGATTAGGAGGGGCTGGCCAACCGCCGCAAAAAAACACCAAGGCGGGGAGTGGTGGAGAGTCAGAGAAAGAGAGGAAGACCCTCAGTGAGATGGATTGACACCGTGACTGTAATAATTGGCTGAACCATGTTAAGATGGTGCAGGATAGGGAAGGATTCGAATATGTCAGAGCTGTCATTCAAAAGGTTACCAGGAGCAGTCAACCTGAAGGCATCAGAAAACAAGAATAACACACAACAAATCTCTACAGGAACAGATCACTAGGTCTCTCTCCCATGGAGAAGATGACGGATTTGAACTGCCAGCTTTGCAGGTATTTATTTAATGTTTAGCCATTCATCTGAGACCCTGGGCTATACGAAGAGGAATGAAGCATCAGGATTGGTGGAAAAATCATCAACAACCTGCGTTATGCAGATGACACAACCCTGCTTGCTGAAACTGAGGAGGACCTGAGGTGCTTGCTGCAGAAGATCAAGGACTACAGCCTCCTATGTGGACTGAAGCTCAATGTCAAGAAAACAAAGATTGTAACCACTGGGCCAATTGGAAGCATCAGTATGGATGGTGAAGAGATTGAGATAGTGAACAGTTTTCATTTACTTGGCTCCACAGTCAACACTCTTGGTAACAGCAGCCAGGAAATCAAGAGACAAATTGCATTGGGGAAGTCAGCTGTGAGGGACCTCTCAAGAGTACTGAAGAGCAACGATGTCAGACTGGAGACTAAGGTGCACCTGATCCAGGCTATAGTCTTCGCAATTACATGCTGTGCATCAGAGAGTTGGACAGTGAATAGGGTTGATAGAAAGAGAGTTGATGCCTTTGAGCTGTGGTGCTGGAATGTTGAATATATCATGGACTGCTAGGAGAACAAATAGGTTTGTCCTGGAGAGGGTGAAGCCGGAATGTTCCCTGGAGTCAAGGATTCTGAAGCTTCGTCTGACATATTTTGGGCATGTTGCAAGGAGGGACTGGTCCTTGGTGAGGGACATCATGTTTGGCAGAGTGGAGAGGCAGTGAAGGAGAGGAAGACCTTTGATGAGATGCATCAATTCTGTGACTGGAGCGGTGGGAATAAGTGCATTTGAGATGGCTAGGTTGGCACAGGATAGAAGAACGTATAGAGCTCTTGTACATAGGGTTGCTATGAGTCACAAGTGACTCGATGGCACATAACAACAACAACAACAATAGCCATTATGCCATCGAGACCTCTCGCTGTGTGAATTATAACATTTCACATCGCTTTTGAGTCTTATGCTTTATTTGAGTTCTTTCTTTTCATGCTCTCTGAATCCCCAAGGGACAAGAGTTTTCTGGACATTTGTAGGGATCCCCATATCACAATCCAGGTGAGATCAGTCTCATTCACTGACTTCAAAGCACAAGATTCTTCAAGGCGAAATGTGCTGTAGGTCCGGGTCACAACGAAGTGGGACAAGCTCTTACCAATGGACCATTTGGAGATGAGAAGTGATGGGTGAGACAGGGTGTTAACTGTGAGTCCTGAGCAAGTATGGACCTTTTTGGCCAGTTTGTTTTCTGGCTCCTCTGTTTCCAGTTGAGGGAGTTCTGGGGGCTTAGTGATGAAGAGTTGCACTGCCAACCCAAAGAAGGGCACATGGGTGAATCCACCAGCACCCCTGAGAGAGAAACTTGGGCAATCAAAAGAAATCACAAAGTGTAAAAATTCTTTTTCTCTCCAGGAGAGAGGGCTGGGATTTCCAAAGTGCAATAATGGTGTAGCATGTGGAAGAAGGTCAGGTTCCTGGCTTCAGAATACAGAAAGAAGCCCTGAGAATAAAGAAATGTCCCAACAGGCATTTGAGAGCCACCCTGAGAGTGTGGCTGGAGTATTTGAAGTCCCAAAAGTAGAGGTGCAGGACCTATGCACCAGTCTAGAGCCCAGGGTGGGATGTGAGAAGACCAGCGTCCCAAGTTGAGAGAGGCCAGAGGTGGGCAGGGACTCCTCACTGGCAGTCAGGGGGAGAGTTGTGGGGAGAGAGGGGAGAGCTCTTTCCCAGGGCTGAGCTGTGAGGGTGGAGCAAGATGAATGGGACCCTGAGACCCTCCTCCAGCCTCGGAGCTCCTGGAGCTGTCTGACTCAGGTGGGGAAGAGCCCACGGGTACATATCCAGTGGAGAGGCTGGGCGCGTGGACAGTGGGGAAAGCAACCTGGCAGGTCCCCCATTGTGGATTTGGGCTCTGTCAGGGTAACCTCTATTACAGAGTTTGGCCCCATGGTGCACTGGTTTGCAGAGGTGACGCAGAGCACTCACCCAGCCTCCTCTCCTCTGACAGTACACTGTGGGAAACTTCTGGAGGCAGCACCCTTGTACATACTTCCAGCAAGAGTTGGTTACCCCAAAAGTAGGTCAGGAGCTCCTGGGAGAGTTATTGACTCTGACTTTGATTTTTTTCCATTTTGAAGTTCAAAGAGCATGAATAAGTTTATAGCAGAGGGAAAAATGGATTTTTTTTTTCTCTTGAAGAAATGAGAAAAATATGGTTGCCGTGATGGGAACTGAAAACTGACAGAAACAGGAAAAATGCAGCCATGGCCTGGCCAGAACCATTCCTTATTGGGCCCTAGCGCATTCTCTGGCTGTGACAGAGTAAGTGTGGTTCTTGGTTACACAGCACTTGAGAATGGGGTCTGGGTGCCCTCGCTTCGTTCTCTGCCGCACCTGGGTCCCAGTATAATCATGCTGACCACTGTAAGAACCATTGTTAGGATGTGTTCCTCAAAAAGAAGTGTTGGCACCTAGCCCCCAACATGCTGTCAAGGACCTCTTTTTATTTTTTAAGTGCTCAAGAGCAAGCATGTTACTTTCAAGATTAAGTGCACTCACCCCAAGCTGTGACATTTTTACCTGTTTTCTATGTATGTGAAAAATAGGACAATTAGTAAGGAAGAACGAGGAAGGATTGATACTTTTGAATCATGGTGCTCAGGAAGAGTCCTGAATATCCTGCCAGAAGAACAAACAAGGTTTTGGAGGAAGTATAAACAGGCTGCTCCCGGAGGTGAGGGTGGTGACACTTTCTCTCTTATACTTGGGGCATGGTATCAAGAGGGACCAGCCCTCCGAAATAGACATCAAGCTGGGGAAAGCAGAGGGACGTGTGAAGATAGGAAGACTCTCTTTAGGTTAATTGTCACAGTGACCGCAGCAGTGGGTGTGAGCATGACAGAGAGCATGAGGATGTGCAGATGAGGGCAGAATGTCGATCTATTCAGAGGGCTGCAGGAGTAGTAGCCAACTCAATGGCACCCAGGAATAATAACAACAACAACAACAAGCCCTGATACCTGCGAACCTGTCCTTGTTTGGAAACAAGGTGTTTGAAGATGTTATCAGGTTAGCAAGAAGTCATACTACTCTCTTAGGTTCGGTCCTAATCTAAAGAATGATGACCTTGTCAAAGAGAAATAAAATAAAACCACAGGGATATGGAGAAGGAAACGATGTACAGACAGAACCAGAGATGAAGTTATGGCAAAGACAAAGAATGTCTAGGGTTACCGGAAGCTGGAGCCGTCACGACAGGAACTCCCCTAGAGCCTCTGGGAGACAACATGATCTTGCTGATGCTTGAATGTGGACAGTTCATCTTCAGAACTATGAGACAATACATTTATGTCATTTTAAGCCACTCACTTTGAAGTACCTTATGAAAACAGTGCTGGAAAACAGGTACAGCTGGCACTGAAACCTCCTTTCCACAAGGACTGCAAGGTGTCCGATGATCTCAAGGATGTCAGAAGCCTCCTGTAGGTAGAAACAGATAAGAGAAAAGAGAAAATATCATACCTCTTTAGTAGGAGCAGCCTGGGTGGCATAGTGGGTTATGTGTTAATCTGTTACTGTTGGCAGTTCAAACCCACCAGCATCTTTTCAGGAGAAAGACGGGCAGTATTTTCCCCATAACGATTTATAACCTCAGAAACCCCCAAGGGTCACCGTGATTTGGAACTAACTCAGAGCATGGGTTGGTTGGTTTGTAGGTTGCTAGATGGAACTGCATATTCTTTGGACATGTTGCCAGGGAGGCTGTTCCCTGAAAGGGGCAGCGTGCTCGGTGAAAGGAGGGTCAGTGAAAGAAAGGAAGACCATCAATCAGGTGGGTGGACACAGTTACTAAAACAATGGGCTCTAGTGTGTCAGAGATGGTAAGGATGGTCCAGGATAGGACAGGGCTCAGATTTGTTCTTCACAGGGTGGCTATGAGTCATACTCAACTAAAAGGCACCTAAACGCAACAAGAAGGAATTGTGTGGCAAGACAAAGGCAGGTGATTCCAATGCACCAGTTTCTCTGAGGAATAAAATGAGCAATCTCCTCCCACTCTGTTTTACAGCCTCTGAAAACCCTCTGGAGGGTCAGCTATAAGTGGATTCTGACCTCAAAGCAATTAAGAGTTGAGGAGGAAGATACCAGGAAATTTCCAGAGTGGAATGTGGCATCATTTCTGCAATATATACACAGGGTGTGAGTACAAGCCATTGAAAGAACCTGAAATCTTCAGGAACTAGAATCACAAACCATGGCTGGGATCATCTTTCAGCCTAACAATAGCCAGGGAGGCTTCTCAAATGTACCCTGCAGAACAGTTAACCATGTGAGGCCCAGAGGGCAGGGTCTGCCCCAAAACAAAACCCAGGAGGCAGGAATAGGCAAGAAAGAAGGACTAGGAGAAACAGAGAGCCCAGGGACAAAGTGCTATTACTTTGTAGAGACTGCAGCCAGCTCTGCAGAACAAAATGTATAGAAAGTGTTGAATGGAAAATGAATTTAATCTGTGAACTTTCACCCAAACCACAGCTTAAAGAAGAACTGAAACCACATCTTAGTATTGTGTATCCTCAGCAGCATTAAGCAGGCCCTCCTGCAGAGTGTGTCTGTCCTCAGTAAATAATTACTGCGTGAGTGAAGGAATAAGTGAATGAAGCTTGTGTCTTCAGACCTGGACATCACAGTCTACATCTGGGAAGCTTTGAAGGACAGGGTTAGGAAGACAACACAGGGAGTGAAGCCCACTCTGCCTCTTGCTAATTTCAGGGGCTATCTACTAGGGATTGATTGCCTTCCCCTGAAATTGTACTGCTGTCCTAACCCGTACATTTGCCTTGTTTGGAACATGATTTCTCCAGAGGCACAGTTAACAGGGAGCTGTGCTGCTAACTTGAAGAACTCGCCTGCCTGGTGATTAGAATCTCCCAGCCGTTCTGTGAGTCAAAGGTGGACAATGTCCTCCTGCTGGATGCACACCCTCAGAAATTCAGTGGAGAGTCAGCTGTGAATCAGTTCTGACCCCACAACAATGAGTTAAGCTCAGTTCACTACTCACAGGTCATGGTCTCTTTGGCTCCTTGATCTGAGATGTCATGGTGATGACTATGAGATGGTTACATCGTCATCTGTGATTGTGGATGAGGACTTGCCCGTCAGTGGCTGTTGTGGGGCAGAACTAAGTACCACACCCAGGAGCATCTGATTCTCAGGCTTAATCTAATGAAGAGATCCCTTTACTGCCATGACTTGATAGCTTCAGCAGGTTGATGAAAGAAGCAAAGAATGATCTTCAAAATAAACTCCTGGTTTCAACAAGGAGCTTGTGTGATTCACTAGCTGCCCACAAGGATCACCAGGACTCTTCACACAGTTCCCAACAAAATGCAGCAGGACTCAGGGCTGGGATCCATAGATCTGCACCTCCTGGCTAGACAGTGTTATTATGGTGGGGTGCAGCCAGAGAAAGGGTCCAGATAGCTGTGCTGTGACAATCTCCCCAATACAGAGTCTCCACAGAGGGGACTCCATTCAAAGAGACTTTAGACAGTGGGAAACATCACTGAAAGTAATCTTACTCCATGGAAATATCTCAACAATAATCTGGAATCAGATCATACCATTCTCTGTGGGAAACCAGCCTTTGACATTTGCAGAGCCTACCACGCTCATGGTGAACCCTGGCCTGTTTGGGGCTCATAACTTTTCATTGAAACCAATGGACGAAGCAATGGGGGAATTTGCTCCAGCAAATTTTGTTGTCTATTTCAACTCTCCAGATTGCCTTTTTATACTGACATCAGTTATCTCTGAATTTGAATTTCAAATGGAGGATGACAAAGCAAGAAATTCACTAGGAATTCTGACTTGCAGACCCTCCAGCTTTGCCAACATCGAGGCCCCACCTCCACACACATGGTCTGTGCTCAGCGGAGATTTTGAAGGACGATGCCTACAGACCCTCCTGCTGAGGGAGAGTCTTGAATGCTCCATGATTACATCGTCTCTCCTGCAAATTAATGTGACCCTTTCTTAGGAATTGCTCCTCTAAGAATCCTTTTGAACAAGTTAAATCACCAGTGCAGGACACCCTACTAGAATCCACGGGTTTGAAGCTGTCATTCTAGCAAATCGAATCCTGGTCACAAATGAATCCCTAGGGTATCTCTTCATTTTAATTTACCTTCCCCCTTTGCTTTTCTGGAGGGAGCTGTGGTGAATTAATCTGTAAGGATCTGCAGAGCGCATTCAAATGCTGTGCTTCTCCAGTGGTTCAAGTGCACCAGCAGCTCCACACGAGAAACATGGGCAGTCTCTTCCAGGTGTGTTGCAGCCTCAGAAACATGCTGGCCAGTCACTTGTGTGTCAGTTCTCACTTAACAGCAACAACTTTGCTTTTTAGTTTTGTTCCAGAGAGTATTTCAAACGGCTTGCACCATCAATTTCTTTTCATGTTTGTGACTACATCTACACTGTTTGCCCCCCAAGTGAGTGACAAGTTAGAGAGTTCTGTGTGACAGTTCTCCCAGAAAAGGGGTAAAAGGATGAAGACATAACAGACAAGGTGGGCACACGGACAAGCTTTTCATGGTCACACAGTGGCTGCTTGTTTCTGTGTGTACAGATTTCTATCTTAAGGCCACACACATTGTGCAAAACTTCCCTTGGCATTTCCCGAACCTATGACCTGGTGACACCATGGTTAAAACACATGACCACGAACCTAAAGGTGTGGAGTCTGAACCCACAACCTGCTGTATAGGAGAAAGTTGAGGCAGGTTAATTCCATAAAGATCTGCAGGCTTGGAAATTCTTTCTGTCCTATGGGCAATCTCCACCAGGGCAATTTACAGCTTCGGAAGCAATCGATCCCTTTGAGTGGTGATGCTGGCAAGCAGTAGTGAATATCCCATGGGCTACCAAGAGAACAAACAAGTCCATGCTGGAGAAAGTGAGACCAGGGTGCTCCTTTGTGGCTGGGATGTTGAAGCTCCAGCTCACGTACTTAGGGCATCTTGTCAGGAGGGGTCCGTGAATGGAGAAGGACATCATGCTTGGAGAAGTGGACCATCAGCAAAAGAGAGAAAGACCCTCAGTCAGATAGAACAACACAGTGACTGTAACAATGGGTCGAATATCAGAGGTGATGAGGACCAGCACCACCTAGGGCAGGGTTCAGATCTTCTATTTACAGGGTTGCTTGAGTCGTAGTCAATTCAATGGCATCTAACAACAACAATTCTGCCTGTAAGGTCTCTCTATGGGTCAGAATCAACGTTGATGACTTTAACTTGAGTTTTTTCTGTTTTATTTCTGGGAAAGGATTTCCTTCCATAATGCTGAGGTAGGTGTGCAGCCGTGCTCCACACACAGTCTGAAGGTGCTCGAACAGCCCTGTGCTCCAAGAACCACAGGGCCCAGGGGTCCAGGTGGCACAAGAGGCAGTGCTCATGGTCACAATGCTTTTAAGAGCGTGGATGGTTCACATGGTTAATATGTTGCCAACTAACCAAGAGGTTGGCAGTTTAGATCACCCAGAGACGTCTTGGAAGAAACAAAGGACAGTCTACTCCTGATAAGTCAGTCATTGTAAACCCTTCAGAGCACAGTTTGACTCCGACACATGGAATCACTGAATCTGAACTGACCCCACAGTTGCTGGTACTGACGCCGCCCTGTGCTGAGAGGCAGTTTCCAGAAAGAGGCTGCCTAGGCTTCCCCACAGGGAAATGACTGAGGAGACCACAGTGACTGCTAGTTCTGAGAGAGGGCACCTGGGGACCTGCCTGGTAGCCACCTGGCCCAGCGCCTCTGCAGTCCTCAGTTTCCAGGCTGAGCACTGCATTCTGGAGCATGGAGAGGACTGAGGAGAGGGGAAGATGGGAGAGGAGCTGAGTGGATGGGAAGGGGTGGTGTACACACTAGAATGGTAAAGACATGGCGAGTTGACCGTGCTCGACTGTTAGCCCTGGCTAACCCTGTGGGACCAAGGCCAGCCACTTGGCCTTGCTGTGCCCTCAGCTGCTAAAGGAAATGAGAAGTTTCAATCCATCCTTTGGTGCCCTCCAGCTCTAACCTGCTATGAACCCGGAAACCAATGGGTCTGGAAAGCCTGGTTTTCTCAGCTCTTGAGGGCTGCTGTGACACAAATACCAGCAGCTGGCTTTCAACAAAAACTCAGTGCCATGGAGTTGGAACTGACTCAGAGCTGACTCTCCTGCAATGTTTCTGAAGGCTGTAAATCACATAGGAGGAGACGACCCACCTTTCTTCTGAGGATTGCTGATGGATTCAAATACCAAAGGCATCACATCACCTTCATGTTAGCAGAGTTACTCCCTGTGGACTATACTATCAACTCCTTGGCTTCAAAGAAGAAAAATTTAGTTTTCAAAATTCTGCAAGCTGCAAGTCCCAATCAGGGTTTCTGCTGTGTCCACCCCTTCCTGGTCATTAGACTGGAGCTTGCTTTGGTTCCTGGTCTTAATGGGGACCCTCACATTGAGTCAGCCCCCAACCCACCTCCTGCATGTCTCCTGATCTACCCTGCTATTCAGAACTCAGAAGTGTCATGGCCTCATTAGCATGACAACAGAAAATTCCTATTTCTAAATTGTATCATACCTGCTCAGTTATTCTTCTCAACATAGAAAATCCATCTTTCCAAATTGTATCACACTCATTCAGTACCCCAACATCACTCCAAAATGTTCATTCTTCTTGACTAGAAAGTGATTAAAAATACCAGAGATTGGATCAGGCACATCTTAGTCTTTGAACTGACACCATTGCTTGACTAGCGTGCTCCTTGGAGGCAAGGATAGTAGAACTTCACCTCATATACTTTGGGCGTGTTGTTGAGTGAGGGGCCAATAGACCAAACCTCCATAGTTGTATCTTTTTCACAGCAGGACCTTAATATCTGGAGGTAAAGACACTCGAGTTCACCCTGGTGGTCAAGAGACTCAAAATCTTGCCACACCATAACCACCACTGAGAGGTTGCCATGGTGAAGAGGGGCCGTCACAGCAGCCAGGGCAGTAAAACTTGGGAGCATTTTACCGCAGGCTGCACGCTGATGGGAATACAGTTTTATTCTGTATGAGGTGGGGAAGATCCCTAAACGTATTCATTATGACCTAGTCTCTTTTGAAGAATGGAAGACTTGTGAACCTCAGAAGAAAACTCATTGATGTGGATAGAGTCCAGTTCTGAACAATAGTGACCCCCTGCGACAGAGGAGAACAGCCCCACAGACCTATTAAGGCTGTAACCTTGCAATAGCTGCTGAATGCTTTAACCACTGTGCCATCAGGGCTCCTTGAACTTAGGAGACAGGGTAAGAAATGTGTCCTTTAACAAATCTAAGTGCTTGGCTTCCTGTTTATGCCTCTCACTGTTAGTGGGGCATGGCCAACAGGGGCAAGTGTCGAGGTCATTGTACCGCCATGAAGCTACACAGCCACCAACAAGACCAGCGGTGGCCTGAGAAACAGTGCAGAGAAGCCCATTCGGACGCAGCTCTGAAGGCCAGTCCTGTGGGAGGTGATTCCAGCACTAAGGGAATTGTGTTGAGAAAACTGAGTGTTCAGCCCAAGAAGCCAAATTCTGTTGTTAGAAAGTGTGTCAGAGTCCAGCTCATCAAGAATGGCGGGAAAAGCACAGCCTTTGTGCCCGATGACGGCTGCTTGAATTTTATTGAGGAAAACGATGACGTTCTTATTGCTGAATTTGACCACAAAGTTCTTGCTGTTGGTGACATTCCTGGAGTCTGTTCCAAGGTTGTCAAAGTGGCCAGTGTATCTCCCCCGACACACACATTCTCTAGCCTTTATTTTTTAAAATTTTTATTCATTATTGAATATTTTCCCCTCCCTCTCCCCAAGCCCACCACACGAGCTCCAGTTGTTCCAGATTGTTCTCCTACATATAATACCTAATCAGTGTATCTATTCTGCCCTTATACAAAGGCAAGAGGAATGGCCAAGATCGTTTTAAAAAAATTATTATATTCATTTTAATGAACATTTACAGAGATTTTGGATTTCCATTCATTCATTGTTGCACCTTTCTCCCTGCCCAGCCCTCTCCCCCAGTTCACTCCTCTCTTTGAAAAGTAAAAGAAAAATTCTTTCATTGGTATACAATCCCCCTGCCCCCACCCCACCCACCCCAGCTCTGCCCCAGTACACTCCACTATGCAACCTTAATTCTGGACTCTTGTGATAACCATAATACCCTATCATATCTCATGGTTAAACTGTTCTCTCCCTCATCTATTTCAATGTAGTATATACATAATTTATCCAGTTTTTCTCAGTCTTACTCCAACCCTGATGTCAGTCCCATTCTACAACAGTGGCACTATGCAGTATTTGTCCTTTTGTGACTGAGATACTTCACTCAGCATAATGTCATCCATTTTTAAGAATATTGCATGAGTTCCTTGGTTTTCAATGCAGCATAGTATTCCATTGTGTGAATATACCACAGCTTCTCTATCCATTCATCTGTTGATGGGCACGTGGGTTGTTTCCAACTCTTTGCTATCATGAACAAAGCCGTGATAAATATGGGTGTGCATATATCTGCTTGGATGTCGGTTATGGTCTCTTTAGGGTATATTCCCAGTAGTGGAATTGCTGGGTCAAATGTTTTCTCTATTTGCAACTTTTTGAGAAAGGGCCATACCACCTTCCACAGTGGTTGCACCATTTTACACTCCCACCAACAGTGAATAAGGGTTCCAGTCTCTCCACAACCTCACCAGCATTTGTTGCTTACTGTTCTGTTAAATTTTGCTATTCTGACTGGGGTGAGATGATATCTCATAGTTGTTTTGATTTGCATCTCTCTCAGAGCTAGGGATTTTGAACATTTCTTCATGTGCTTGTTGGCCATCTGAATGTCTTCTTTGGTGAAGTGTCTGTTCATGAAGAAAATGTCCCAGTAATAAATTTGAAGGCATTCTCCTTCCATGTGATTTAAAGCCACCGTCACCCTCCCCCCAAATCCACTGGAGGGTCAACTACCAGTCAGTTCCAGATTAGTGGCAATGAGTGAGCTGCTCACTGTGACGGGCATCGCCTAGCAGGTGAGGCAAGTGCACTGTCTCCACTTTCTAGAGCGGAAGCCGAAGCTGAGACCCACACACTCTGGGGACAGAGCTGAGATTCACAGTGTGCTGGTTTCTTAACCCCAAGCCATGCAGATGAGAGAGACTGGCATAAAGGAAGAGAATTTCAAAACAGGCAGAACTTAGTGTATAAATGCGTAAAGACACTCCAAGAAATGGAAACACAGTGAAGGTTTAAAGAATGAAATGAAATGTGAAACTTGTTTTCTCATATGTTTGGATCAAGTCAGGTATTTATCCTCTAAACTCTGCCATGAAAATTCCCTGGATAATTTCACCTCTCTGAAATGTAATTTCCTTCCTTGCAAATGGTGCATATTCACTGGTAGGGATGTTGAGTTAAGTATACCAGAAGCCGTGAAAACACTTTCAGAGGTTGAAGGCAGGATAAATACAGGATATCATTGTTAAAATAGAGTGAGTTTATGGGCAACTAGCGAATTACTTGTGTGAATCATGACCATTTATGAAGTACTAAAAGAGAGGATGCATTAAAAAGCCTCTGCTGTTGCTGTTTCCTGCTCCCAATATATAACAAGCTTCTCAAACAATTTCACTTCCTTCCTTCTTCAAGGGATGAATCTGGCTGGAGACAGCACACCGAGCTGGAGAGCAATTCCCTGGTGGAGACCGCCCTCGTGCGGCAATTTCTCAACTGACAGCTCCATCTCTGCTCCAGGGGATTAAAAGGTACCAGATGTCTTCTAGGGCAGGTCTTCCAACTCCACAGTGCACATAGTAGATCATCATAGAGCACCCACGAGGCCACCTAAGTCACCATCTCAGCTTCCATCCCAAGAGTCCCTTTTCTCCTCTCCTATGAACTAAGTGAAAAGATTTTTTCTTTTTCTCCTATTATGTTTGTTGTTGTTGTTGTTGTTGTTGTGTGCCGTCGAGTCATTTGCGGCTCATAGGAACCCTATGTACAACAGCCCTAAACCCTGCTCTATCCTGTGCCGATCGCACTGCCTCTGACACATCCATCCCTATTACCCCAGTCACTGAATCAATCCACCTCATAGAGGGCCTTCCCTTCCTGCGTTGTCCCTCCACCCTCCCAAGCATGATGACCCTCTCCAAGGACCTGTCCCTCCTTATAACATGTCCAAAATATGTCAGATGAAGCCCCAGAATCCTTGCCTCTAAGGAGCAGCCTGGTTTAATCCTCTCCAGGCTGAATCTGTTTTTTCTCTTGGCAGTCCATGGTATACTCTTCTGCAGTACCACAGCTCAAAGGCATCAATTCTCCTCCTATCCTCCCTAGTCATTGTCCAACTCTCTGATACATAACAAGTAATTGCAAAGACCATGGCCTGTACCAGACACACCTTAGTATCCAGAGACACACCGTTGCTCCTGAGTTCTTTAGGGAGGTCCCTAACAGCAGACTTTCCCATCACAATACGTTTTTTTATTTCCTAGCTGCTGGTGCCAAGAGTGTTGACCATGGAGCCGAGCAAACTAAAGCTGTGAACAATCTCAATCTCTTCCCCATCCATCCTGATGCTGCCAGTTGGTGCAGCGTTGAGAATCTTTGTCTTCTTGGGCCTATGGTGATGAAGGAAGAAGGTCAAGCTGCTTTGAAGGAAATAGCAAAATATAAGGCCCCAGGAATAGATGGTATATACCAATTGAGATATTTCAGCTAACAGATGCTGCCCTGGATGTGCTCACAAAGTTGTGCCAAGAAATCTGGAGAACAACCACTTAGCCAACTGACTGGAAGAGATCTATATTTGTTCCCATTCCAAAGAAGGGTGACCCCAACAGAGTGTGGAAACGACAAAATTATATTATTGATTTCACATGTAAGCAAGATTCTACTGAAGATTATCCCAAAACGACGAACAGCACATCAGCAGAGAACTGTCAGAAGTCCAGGCTGGGTTTAGAAGAGGTCGTGGTACTAGGGATATTGTAGCTGATGTTAGATGGATCTTAGCTGAAAGCAGGGAATACCAAAATAATGTATATCTGTGTTTCATTGATTATGCAAAGGCATTTGACTGTGTGGATTATAACAAACTGTGGCTGACTCTGAGAAGAATGGGAATCCCAGAACATTTAATAGTTCTAATGTGAAACCTATACTTGGACCAAGAGGCAGTCGTCAGAACAAAGCAGGGTAACTCTGCATGGTTCAAAATTGGGAAGGGTGTACGCCAAGGATGTGTTTTATCTCCATACCTTTTCAACCTGTATGCAGAGCAGATTATCCGAGAGGCTGGGCTCTATGAGAAGTGTGGCGTCAGGATTGGTGGAAGATCTATTAACAATCTGCGTTATGCAGATGACACAACCGTGCTTGCTGAAACTGAGGAAGACCTCATTCACTTGCTGCAGAGGTCAAAGGACTGCCTTCAGTATGGACTGAGGCCATTATGTTTGTTGTTGTTGTTATGTGCCATCAAGTTGTTTGGGACTCATAGCGACCCTATGTACAACAGCCCTAAACCGTGCTCTATCCTGTGCCAATCTCAATGTCTCTGACACACCCATCCCGAGTACCCCAGTCACTGAATCAATCCACCTCATAGAGGGTCTTCCCCTCCTGCGCTGTCCCTCTACTCTACCCAGCATGATGTCCCTCTCTAAAGACCTGTCTCTCCTTACAACATGTCCAAAGTATGTCAGACGAAGCCCCAGAATCCTTGCCTCCAAGGAGCAGCCTGGTTTAATCCTCTCTGTGATGAATCTGTTTGTTTTCTTGGCAGTCCAGGGTACATTCAATACTCTCCTCCAGCACCACAGCTCAAAGGCGTCAATTCTCCTTCTATCCTCCCTAGTCATTGTCCAACTCTCTGATGCATAACAAGTGACTGCAAAAACCATGGCCTGTATCAGGCAGACCTTAGTCTCCAGAGAGACACTGTTGCTCTTGAGTATTTTGGAGAGGTCCCTAACCGCAGACTTTCCCATCGCAATACGTTTTTTTATTTCCTAGCTACTGATGCCAAGAGTGTTGACCGTGGAGCTGAGCAAACTGAAGCTGTGAACAATCTCAATCTCTTCCCCATCCATCCTGATGCTACCGATTGGTCCAGTGGGGAGAATTTTTGTCTTCTTGACATTGAGCCTCAGTCCATATTGAAGGCTGCAGTCCTTGACCCTCTGCAGTAAGTGCATGAGGTCCTCCTCAGTTTCAGCGAGCAGGGTTGTGTCATCTACATAACGCAGATTGTTGATAGATCGTCCACCAATCCTAATGCCATGCCTCTCCTCATAGAGCCCCGCCTCTTGGATAATATGCTCTCCATACAGGTTGAAAAGGTATGGAGACAGGGCACATCCCTGGCATACACCCTTCCCAATTTTGAACCATGCAGTATTACCCTGTTCTGTTCTGACGACTGCCTCTTGGTCCAAGCATAGGTTTCGCATTAGTACGATTAAATGTTCTGGGATTCCCATTCTTCTCAGAGTCAGCCACAGTTTGTTATTATCCACACAGTCAAATGCCTTTGTATAATCAATGAAACACAGATAGACATTTTTTCTGGTATTCTTTGCTTTCAGCTAAGATCCATCTAACATCAGCTACAATATCCCTAGTACCACGACCCCTTCTAAACCCAGCCTGGACTTCTGGCAGTTCTCTGCTGATGTACTGTTCCAGTCGTTTTTGGATAATCTTCCGTAGAATCTTGCTTGCATGTGAAATCAATGATATTGTTCTGTAGTTTCCACACTCAGTTGGGTCACCTTTCTTTGGGATGGGAACAAATATTAATCTCTTCCAGTCAGTTGGCCAGTGGCTGTTCTCCAGATTTCTTGGCACAACTTGGTGAGCACATCCTTCCATTATGTTTACAAAGTTTAAATTTGGTTTTGCAAGATCATTCAAATGGGGTTGAGGGGTGAGGGAGAAGTTGCAAAAACAATGTAATTGCTCATAAGAAAAAAAAAATTATACACAATTTCTATTTTATTCTACAAAATTATATGCAGAAAGCTGTTGTTTAGTGCTGTGGAGTTGAGTACGACCCACAGCAAGCCTATGAACAACAGACCTGAACCCTGTCCTACTCTGTGGCATCCTCGCATTTCCTGACACACGAGAACCCATTGCTGCAGTCACTGCGTCAGTCAGCCTGGTCGAGGGTCTTCCTCTCCTTCACCGTCCTTCTGCCTTTCCGAGCATCATGTCCCTCTCCGAGGATTAGCCCCTCACTCTGGAAACTCTATGAACTTTGATAAATGTTGACAGCTGTAAAGAGGCTTCAAGCCTTTTGTTCATAGGGTCACTATGAGTCGTGCTCGAAATGAAGGCAGTCAACAACAAACTAACAACATGCCTGAAATATGTGAGGCAAAGCTTTATCATCCTTGGCTCCAAGAGCAATCTGGCTGCCCCTTCTCCAAGACTTATTTGTTTGCTCTTTGGCAAGTCTATGGTCAGTGCTCTTCTCCAACACCACAGCTCAAAGGCATCAGTTCTTTGTTTGTCATCATTCATTGTCCAGCTGTCACATGCATAGCAAATGATCAGAAAGCCTGAATCATACACACTTTAGTCCTCGAATTGATATCATTATTCCTCAGTAAAATGGGGAAGTCCCTACCTGCAGACTTTCCCAGTGCAGTGCATCTCCTGACTTCCTAACTGCAGGTACCAAGGGTGTTAATTGTGGATCCAAGTAAGATGAAGTTGTTAATTGTTTCAAGTTTTTCTCCATTTGTCATGATGTTGCCTATTGGTCCAGAAGTAAGAATTTTTGTTTTCTTGATATTGAGATGCAATCCATATTGAAGCCTATAAGCTTTGATTTTCTGCAACAAGTACTTCAAGTTCTCACTTTCAACAAGCAAAATTGTGCCATCTGCATAATGCACTTTTTTATTAGTCTTCCTCTGATCTTGATGCGACTTTCTTCCTCATAGAGTCCACTTTGCTCAGCTTATCGATTGAAAAGGTAAGTATGGAGAGAACATACACAGAATAGATTGCTCAAAATAATCATATAAAATTACATTTTAATATTCAACTTTTTTAAAAGCAAAAACGTTGAAAACAATTTTCGTTGAATGTAACATAAAAATAATTTTTAAAAGCAAGGACAAAAGAGATGGTACTTGCTAAAATATACAATAAAACACAAAACTGTTGCACACCCATGTTTATCGCGGCTTTGTTCACAAAGCAAAGAGCTGGAAACAACCCAGGTGCCCATCAACAAATGAATGGATAGAGAAGCTGTAGTATATTCACACAATGGAATACTACACTGCATTGAAAAAACAAGGAACTCCTGCAATATTACTCAAAATGGGTGACTCTGGAGGACATTATGCTGAGTGAAATATCTCAGTCACAAA
>NW_006399812.1:2382367-2384317 GCF_000299155.1 Elephantulus edwardii | reverse complement strand
AAATATTTTAAAAAAAGAGCAGCAAAGTTGTAAATAAGACCAGAACTACTAGTCTGATAGAGCCTGGTGAGACCATTGAGACAATGACCCTTTGTTGTCCTTCAAGCTGGGGAGTGAAATTACCCCTAGAATTCATTTAACTTTCAGCCAAACAATAGCCACTCTATAAGGTAATCAATGACACTGTTGCGGTTGTGCCACTGAATCGCCTGCGACTCATGGTAACCCTATGTACATCAGCTCTGAATTCTGCCCTATACTGAGTTAATCTCATCATCTCTGACAGAACTCATCCCATTTTTTCAGTCACTGAGTCAATCCATCTCAGCCTCGGTCTTCCCCTCCTGTGCTGTCCCTTCACCCTTCCAAGTAGATGTGGACAGGCCCCTCCTGGCCATGTGCCCAAAGTATTTGAGATATAGTTTCAAAATCCTTGCCTCCAGGGAGCACCCTGGTTTCACCCTCTCCAGGACAGACCTGTTTGTTCTCCAGGCAGTCCACGTCATGTTCAACACTTTTCTCCAGCACCACAACTAAAAGGCCTCAATTCTTTTTCTTTCATCCTTAGTCATTGTCCAGATCTCAGATGCATAGCAAGTAATTACAAAGACCATGGCCTGGATCAGGTGCATCTTAGTCTCCAGACTGACATCATTGCTCTTCAGTACTCTAGAGGAGCCCCTGACAGCCGACTTTTCCAATGCAATGACATTAGAAAAGAATGAATTCCCTAGAGCAACCATACAAGATCAAAAGGTCAGTATTTGTTCAAGGATAAATCTCAGAAGGCACGACGGGAATGGGATAGAGAGTGAAAAACAGAGGTAGGAAGTGGAAGAATAATGTTACATTTTGGGGTTTTCCACTCAAGTTCACAAAATGTGTATGAATTGTTGAATGAAGGCCAATTATTCTTCCGTAAATGTTCACTCAAATCACTATAAAAAGTTAAAAAAGAAAAAAGTGGAAAGAACTACCAGTATTTAGGTGAATTACTCTCTTGTTGTAAGATATTTTTGTATTTACAGGCCTACCCTGGAAGTAGAACACTCTAATGGCCTAGTGGTTGTAAGAAGTTGCACTGCAATCCCCAAAACAAGTGGTTCAAATCCACACACTGCTCTTTGGGAAAGGATGGGCAATTTCTTCCCGTGCAATTTATTGCCTCTGAAAATCATCTGGAGGGTCAGCTATAGATCAGTTCTGACTCAACGGTACACAACAACAGCACAACCTTGGAGATAAGGAAGTGTGATGGCTAGTCCTCTGGGGGTTGTCCCGCTAACCAGCAGATGGAGGCCCACTGGTGGCTTGAATAAACCAGGGTCTCCGTGGAGTTACTAGAGTTCACTGAGGGTTACTAACAGTCATGGAGTACATGCAAAAGGACTTTACTGCACGGCTTGAAAGCAGGCGTGTCAAGATGGGTGGGACTGAAAGCAAGCCCAGACTTCCTGGAGCACGTACCACCATGAAGGGGACTTGGAGAAGTTTCAGTTAAACATGAAAAGTTTCTGGTATTCTTGATAAAGTTGTTATAAGTACCTTAAAACCCTTCAACAAGTCCAAGGATGTTCACTTGGAAACTATTAAAACTTATCTATGTTATGTCTCATATGGGTCACCAGGACCCAGGTTAACTGCTTGGAAGGCAGTCCAGTGAATACCACTATCATTCAGATATATGCACCAACAACCAGAGCCAAAGAAGAAGACATAGATGATTTCTACCAAATTTACAGTCGGAGATAGATCGAACATGCAATCAAGATGCATTGATAATAATGGGTGACTGGAACTCGAAGTTGGGAACAGAGAAAAAGAATCAGTAGTTGGAAAATATGGGTTTGGTGATAGAAATGAAGCTGGAGATAGAATGATTGAATTTTGTACAATCAATGACTTATTCATTGCAAATACGTTTTATAAGAAACATAAACGCAGGTTATA
>NW_006399812.1:2379428-2380887 GCF_000299155.1 Elephantulus edwardii | reverse complement strand
TCACAGCTTCAGTTTGCTCGGCTCCACGGTCAACACTCTTGGCACCAGCAGTCAGGAAATTAAAAAACGTATTGTGATGGGAAAGTGTGCTGTTAATGACCTCTCTAAAGTACTGAAGATGTAACGGTGTCTGTCTCTCTGGAGACTAAGGTCCGCCTGATACAGGCCATGGTCTTCACAATCACTTGTTATGCATCAGAGAGCTGGACAATGACTAGGGAGGATAGAAGAAGAATTAATTGATGCCTTTGAGCTGCGGTGCTGGAGAAGAGTATTGAATGTACCATGGACTGCCAAGAAAACAAACAGATTCATCCTGGAGATGGTTAAACCAAGCTACTCCTTGGAGGCAAGGATTCTGGGGCTTCGTCTGACATACTTTGGGCATGTTGCAAGGAGGGACAGGTCCTTGGAGAGGGACATCATGCTTGGTAGGGTGGAGAGATGGCATAGGAGGGGAAGACCCTCTGTGAGGTAGATTGATTCAGTGACTGGGATAATCGGAATGGGAGTGACAGAGGCAGTGCGACTGCCACAGAATAGAGCAGGGTTTAGGGCTGTTGTACATAGGGTCACTATGAGTCGCAAACGACTCAACGGCACATAATAACAACAACAAGAAATCATGCTTTGCTGTATGCTTTAATTTTCTACTAATAAAAACAGGAGCTCTGAAGCTGCTCGGGGACATTAGCCTGAGTGATCTCTTGGGGCTCTGGAAAAATGACATTTCACTCTGCTGGGCTTCCTTCGGCTCTACTCACAAGAAACAACAGGGCTCAATGACTCCGTAGGATAAAGATGAGCCATCTTCTACCATGTGATTTATAGCCTCACAAAATCAATGGAAGGTCATTTATGCATTTGGAATCCATGGCAGTGAGTTTGAGTAATTTATTAAGCATTCATTGGTTTGAGAAAGTTTGAAATATTGTGCAAATTACCAAAATGTAACACAAAGACATCAAGTGGATACATACTACTTGAAAAACTATTCCAACAGACTTGCTTGATGCAAGGTACCTGCAAACCTTCAATTTGTAAAAGAAGGAACTATCTGTGATATAATAACATTATATGTGCTCGTAAACTAGTATGATAAAACATTTCAAACATGCAAAAAAATAGAGCAGATAATTAAATGACTTTATGTTTACCTGCCATCCACATTTGATAAATCTGAACATGTTTTTACGTTAAGGGTTTTCAATAAAAAATTTTTAAGGAAGTCCTTTTCCACGGAAGAATTTCTCAACAGGTCAAGGTCTGCCCATTGATGGTGGGCACCAGTTGCTGAGTACCACATTCCACTCACCAACCGGGGCCAATTACCGGTCAGTTACCGGCTCCCTGAGCCCTTTATATTCATTATCTCACTGAGCATAGTTATTACAAGGCCGTTCGCTGCCTCAGCATCAGCCTCCAGGTCTTGCTGACCACACGCACACACACACACACA
>NW_006399812.1:2374310-2379328 GCF_000299155.1 Elephantulus edwardii | reverse complement strand
ACACACACACACACACACACACACACACACACAATGGAACAGAAACACTGTCAGTCCCACACCATCCTGTGACTGGCTGCAGATCAAAGCACAGGATTTTCAGGGGCTGATATTTGGAAGCAGGCCTTTCTCCAAGGCTCTGTTGGTCTAGAGGTCCTGCCAAAATCTGGTCTGTATCAGCCACATGTAAGCTTACCCTGACAAATGAGCAGGGGCTTAATGTGAAGGACGCTGGCTGGAAAACAAACCCTGCTCTCCTACTTGGGAGACGTGAATTCTTTCACTGAACCACCACACCAGAGAAAGCAGACCAAAAGATGTCCTCATGGTAGTGAAATGACAGCTCAGAGAGTAAAGACAGCTTGCCCAAGGTGCACGTGGCAGAGTTAGGATGCACATTCAGGTCTGTTAAACACCAGAGTCCAGGCACTGTAGAGCATTCCTAGGAGGACAATGAGCAAGATGCCCCTTGTGCTCAAGCCAACAAATAAGGCGGGGGCGGGGGAGGGGAAACATATCTGTATGAAAATTTTCAAGAGCAGCTAATAAACTCAGATCTAAGGTGACTCCAAGTGAAGTGGAAGTTGCTGTCTAGAAAATGTCTCCTAGCTTTCCTGAGAGAAGACTTAGCTGGGACTCCTGCCACTGTGGCACCAACTTCACCTCTCAAGTGAATGAACAATGGAAATAAAGTAGGCACCTGGGACCTCTTACAAAGTGAACTCTTAGGTGCACCAAAAAACCCTAACTAAAAGAGTGAAAAAGAGAACCTACAGACTTGGGGCGGGGGGAGGATTCACAGTGATACTTCTGACAAAGAAGCTCTAAAAATATATAGAATGCTTCACCATCTCCACAATAAAATAAATCCATTAAAAATGAGGAGGGGACTTGGACACGTCAGGTGATTAATACACATATGGGAAGATGCAAGGGAGCATTAGACATTCTCTTGTTCATTGCCATCAAGTCAGAACTGACTCAGATCGGACCCTCCATTGGACTTCCGGGGCTATAAAACTGCACAAGAGAAGGCTGTCCGTCTTTCTCCTGCAGAGCTGCTGCTGTAGTCCAACCACCACAGAGGTGTGACCTTGGGGCTAGCAGCACAACTCTTTACAGACTACACCGCCAGAGCTCCCTCTCTATTAGCCACTGTGGTTAGATGCCATCAAATCCACTGCAATTCCTACAACCCTATGAACAGCAGGTCAGAATCTTACCTGATCTCTCCTGCACCACTCTCGTGATCTCTGATATGCCCGTGCCCACTGTGGTCGCCACTGTGTTGATGCATCTCATTGAGGGTCTTCCTCTCTTTGCTGACCCTATCCCTTTCTCAGCATGATGTCTCTCTCTGGGACTGGTTCCTTCTAAAAATATGCCCAAAGTAAAGGAAATGAACTTTCACTATCTTTGCCTCCAAGTACTCTGGTTGCATTTTCTTCCAGACATATTTGTTTGTTCTTTTCGCAGTTTATGGGATAGTGAATACTCTTTACAACACCCAATCCAAAGGCATTGCTGCTGCTTCTGTCATTCTTATTCATTGCCCAACTTTCAGATGCATAGAAGTAATGGGATATACCATGGCTTGCATCAGGTGCACCTTAGTCTTTACATAAGCATCTTTGCTCCTTAGAACTTTGAAGATGCCCTTGACAATTTTTTCTAATATAACATATGTTTTTATTTCTTGAATGCTGATACCAACGGTATTGATTGTGGATCCATGTAAGATGAAATCATTGACAATTTCCATCTATCATGATGTTGTCTGTTGGTCCAGAAGCATTAAAATCTAGAGTCTTTGATCATCTGAAGCAAGTGCTTTGAGTCCTGTTCACTTTCAGTAAGCAAGGTTATGTCATCTGCTCAGTGCAGGTTGTTGAGTTTTCCTCCAGTCCTGACGCCATATTCTTTTTCATATGAAGAATGATTTGTTTCAAATTATTTGTTTAGGAAATTAAATGTATGTAGAAAGGATACAATCCTGGCACCCACCTTTCCTGATTTTATACCATGAATTGTTCCCTTGTTCTTTTCAGACAGCTGCATCTTGATCTGGGTTTAAGTTTCACATGAGTACAATTAAAGCGTCCTGGGATTCTCATTCTGTTCAATGGTTAACTGTAACTTACTAAGATCCACATAATCAAATGCCTCTGCATAGTCAATAAAACACAAGCAAACAACTTTCTGGTTTCTCTCCTTTCAGCCAAGATCAATTAGTCAATCTTGTTCCTGTTGTTGTTGGGTGTCATTAGGTCAAGCATAACCCATAGTGATCTATGAACGAAGGATCTGAATCTAACCCTCTCCTGTGCCATCTCATTACCTCTGACATACTTGGACCCATCGTTTCAGTCACAGTGTCAACCCATCTTCTTTAGGGTTTTCCTCTCTTTTGCCAACTCTCTATCTTTGTAAGCATGATGTTCTTCAACAACTGGTCCCTCCTAACAACATGCTCACAGTATGTTGTACAAAACTTTATCATCTTCACCTTTAAGGAGAATTCTGGTTGCATGTCTTCCAAGTCATGTTTGTCTGTTCTTTCTTTTGGTGGTCCATGGGATATTCAGTACTCTTCTCCATACCACAGCTCAAAGACATCTTTTTCTATCACCCTTATTCATTGTCCAACTTTTGGATGCATAATAAGTAATTGAGAAAACTATGGCCTGAACCAGGTACACTTTAGTCTTTAAACTGATGCCATTGTTCTCAGCTCTTCAGAGAGGTTCTCAATAGAAGACTTTTTCAATGCAACACATCTTCCAATATCTTTACTACTGGTACCAAGCATGCTGATTGTGCATCCAAGCAAGATGAAATCATTGACAATGTCATTCTTTCCTCCATCTATCCTGACGGTGCCTATTGGCCCAATAGTGAGTATTTTTGTTTTTCTGATCTTGAGATAGAATCCATATTGAAGACTGTAATCCTTGATCTTTTGCAGCAAGTATTTCAAATCCTCCTCATTTTTAGCATGTAAGTTTTGCATGATGCAAGTTATTGATAAGTCTTCCTCTGATCTTGATGTCACATTCCTCTTTATAAAATGAGTAGAGAGAAGCAAATAAAAATAACACACCAGGGCAGCTCAGGAGAAAGATGAGCAGTATCCTCCCATGAGATTTAAAACCTTGCAAATTAAAAAAAAAAAAAAACCTTGCAAATTCAATGAAGAGTCACTTGTAAAGACATTCTGACTCGACAACAATGAATGTTTTTAAAAAATGTTTTGACAGGTGGGAGAGTAAAAGAGGAAAAATCACTAACTTCTTGTTATTGAGTACTGTCAAGTTATAACTGACTTATAGGTGACCCTCGAGCAGTTCTTCAAAGGCTATAAATCACACAGGATGAGAATTGCCAATCTGCCTTTCGTGGAGGAGCTGGTGGATTCGAACTATGGACTTACACGTTGACAGCACAATTCCTTATTACTAAACCTCCAGAGTAGTTAGCGTATTAACTTGAGGACAGGAAAGGTGATATAGAATGAGGAGAAGGTCCCCACAATATGACCAAGGCAAGAAATTACTGGAAGGTGCCTAAGCAAACATAGCTACTATATGTGCACGATCCTGCAATACAGAAATAACAAACAATAATCTGCAATAATATGCAGACATACAAGTTGAACATGTATGGGGAAATGAAAACTACTACTCTTACAAGTGCATTTAGATTTGGCAGAGGATAGGTGTTGTTGTTGTTGTTGTTGTTGTTGTTATGTGCCGCCAAGTAGCCTGCAACTTATAGTGACCCTACATAAAACAGCCCTAAACCATGCCCTATCCTGTGCCAATCTTATTGTCTCTGACACACCTACCCCCATTACACCTGTCAAGGAATCAATCCATCTCATCGAGGGTCTTCTCCTGCACTGTCCCTCCCAAGCATGACCTTCCCTCTCCAAGGAATGGTTCCTCCTTGTAACATGTCCAAAGTATGTTAGATGAAGAGAATCCTTGCCTCCAAAGAGCAACCTGGTTTCACCCTCTCCAGGACAAATCTGTTCATTCTCTTAGCAATCCATGGTATATTCAACACTCTTCTCCAACACCACAGCTCAAAGGCACCAATTCTCCTTCTCTCATCCCTAGTCATTGTTCAGCTCTTTGATGCATAGCAAGTGATTGCAAAGACCATGTATCAGGCACATCTTAGTCTCCAGGTGTACATAAGAATTTGTATGTGCAGCAAATATATCCATGTATACAGCAGAGCTTATAGGGGTAAATTCATGAATGCTCTGCTATATGCTTCACTTGATATAACTGCAACACATACAAAGTTATCAGATAGCATTTGTCTTCCTAAAGAATCTCCATCAGACCCAGAAAATATTAAACCCTTCAAACAGTGAAAAGAATGAGTGGCTCCCTGACAGCAAAGACAAGACTTGGTCAGACAGCTCGTGACTTGATACGCTGATGAGAAGCTGCAGAGCACTGGAACTCAGTTCAGTGGATAGGACTACCCAGAAAAGCAGACTGGGCTCCTGCAGAGACAACCCTTTCACAAGGAAGATACAGGGTAAGTGTCCTGTCAACGGTAGTGCACTGTGGGGGACCTTCTAGCTCTAGAGGTCAAAAGTTCTGCTGTCAGAAACTCAGTGTGGGATTCTGTCCCAATGAAGAGTCCACAGAACAGAGTCCCCTAATCCAGCAGGCTCACTCTCTACCCAGGGAAAGGCAGTGAGCCTTGTCCTGTAAGACTGACCTACTGTCCCAACAGAGACAATAAGGGCATCTGGACAGGAGGTGCTCAGGATACTTGAGATTGGCCTAGCAGGTGGAGTAGACTAGAGGACACAGCCCCACTAGCATAGGCCACCTTCTTGTTGTTGTTGTTGTTATGTGCCGTCAAGTTGCCTACGACTCATAGCAACCCTATGTAAAACAGCCCTAAACTCCGCTCTGTCCTGTGCCAATCGCACTGTCTCTGACACTCCCATCCCCATTATCTCAGTCACTGAATCAATCCACCTCATAGAGGGCCTT
>NW_006399812.1:2371146-2373069 GCF_000299155.1 Elephantulus edwardii | reverse complement strand
TAAATAATATTTTAAAGTCATTCCTGAAGTATAAACAATGTTATTAGTGATAGGAGAGTATCCATACAGATGCAAGGAGGACTTGTTATACAACTATTATTCAAACTTATGCACCAATCATTAAAGTAAAAAATGAATTTATTAGGAGGCTTTTCAATTTCTGCAGCCTGAAACGGACCAAATATACAATGAAGATGACTGGATAATTAGTAGTGATTGGAATGTGAAAACTGATACACAGAAGAATTGCTTGTCGGAAAATATATACCCTTAATTATAGAACTGAGGCTGGAAATTGCTCGATAAAAGTTTGTACTACCAACAACTTAATTATTGTAAATACCTTTTAAAAAAACAAACATACAAGGCATCTGTGTACATGAACTCAGCAGATGGAATGTACCAGGATCAAATAAACATCTATGGAAATAGATGGTAGAAAAGCTCAATACTATAAATGCCGGCTATGAAACAGATTAGTTTTTGCTCATCTGTAAGTCCAAGGTGACCCTAGAGAGAATTCAAACAAGTCTGTAAGACTCACAGACAATCTTTAATAGATCTCATTTGAGTTTAGAGATAAGTTACTTCAGGGAAGATTTGTTGCATTGATTACTGATGATCAAAGACCAGAAGTGTTGTAGAATGACATCAAGGACATTATACTCAAGAAGGTGTTGTCTGTTGTTGAGTACCATTGAGTCAGAACTGACCCACAGCTGACCCTCCGGTGGGTTTTCAGAGACACTTAATCACATGAGAGGAGACTGCACAGCCTTCTCCTGTGGATTCAGACTCGGTGGATTCAAACTGTGTGTCATCAGGATTGCAGTACAGCCTCTTACCACTAGGCCACCAGAAGGTAAAGTCCATTAAAAGGAGGAAATAAAGTCAAGATTACTATGGCTATTAGAGCAAACTCTGAAACTTCTCTAGAATGTAGAGAAAACAAATGGAATAAATGATGTAGCAAAATGGCTGAATAGAATATTTGAAATGTAGTTTAAGAAGACAAAACAAAATATTATCATGAAATGTGTAAAGTTCTGGAATTGGAAAATCAGAAAGAAAGAACACAGCAAACACTTCTCAAGCTGAAAGAAATGAAACTCTACCAAAAGAATTGGTTGGTGTTCAACCATTTAATAGGTGATGTATGATCAAGACTTCCAATATTGAAATAAGAAGTTCAAGCTGCAATTGACTCAGAATACCAGTTATTTGAACACACAGATGCAGCACTGAAAGTATTAAACTCATTTATGCCAATCATCTTAAAAAGAGATCTATATTTATGTCCGTTTCAAAGAAGAATGGATCAAGAGAATGTGGAAATTAACAATATCACATTTGAAACAAATTCTTGCCGAAGGTAATTAAAAAATAGTTGCAACACTATATAATTAGGGAACTGCTAAATTCAGAAGAGAATGTGGAAAGGGAGCTCTGGTAGCCTAGTAGCAAGAAGTTGCAATCCTGAAGGCATACGGTTTAAATCCACCAGATGCTCCACTGGAGGAAAGGCAATCTCCTCCTGTGCCAGTTGGATCCAATTCAATGGATTCAAGGGGGTGGGGAGAATGTGGAATAAAAGATATCATTGCTTGTGTCAGATGGATCTTGACTGACATCAGAAAATACTAACAAGATGGTCACTTAATGTTTTATTGATTATGCAAGGGCATTTAACTGTGGATCATCACAAAATGAGAATGGGAATTGTAGGACGCTTCTCTGTGCTCGATGGAACATTCACAAAGACCAAGAAGTAGTCATTTGAACAGAACAAAGGAATGCCTCATAGTTTAAAATCAGGAAAGCAGTGGATTCGTTGTAGAATGGGACTGTCCTTGGGGTTGGGGAGAGACTGAGTAAGATGGGTTCAATAATGTATACTGCACTGAAACAGAGGAGGGAGAGAAC
>NW_006399812.1:2366761-2369776 GCF_000299155.1 Elephantulus edwardii | reverse complement strand
TGGACTGCCGGAAAAACAAACACGTCTGTCTTGGAAGAACCTCAGAAAGAATGATCCTTAGAAACAAGGATGGCAAGACTTCATCTATTTTGGACATGTTATTAGGGTGGGCCAATTCCTGGAAGAGGACATGATGATTGGTAAACCAGGGGATTATCAATGAAGAGGAAGACCTGCAATGAGATGGATCAACACAGGCTGCACCAATGGGCTCAGACATAGCAATGACTGTGAGGATGGTGTCAGATTGATCAGTGGTTTGTTGTACGTAGGGTCTTCATGAGTCAAAAGAAACTAGGTGGCATCTAACAACAACAGGCTCCCAGTGGTCATCCTGCAAGAATCAACAGAGTGGCAAAAGAAGCCTCTGACAGGGAAGAGAACACTCTATTACATGAAGCTGCTAAGTGTGGTACAGGGAGCGAATTATTTATTGGAGGCCTAGGTTTGACTCTAATCAGCGGCCCTAAGGCCTGTCTTTAATTGTTTTTGGTAAAACATTGTTCTATGTGGTATAGCCCTGGTGTGTCCCCTTGCCGTACAGAGGTAACTTGTGGGCACCATAGTGCAACAGATACAAGGAGCTGGGAACCAAGACAACGACAGCAAACAACAGTTTTATATAACATCATCTTATTTATCTTGTTCATTATCAACTTAAAGTAAACTTGAGTTCTGCATTTTAGAGAACTGCATCAGTTAGATTCCTGGATTTTGCAAACATTCTTGGAAAGTCAATATGTAAAGCCATGCTGCCATCTTTTATTCTTTCATCTCTTTCGAGTAGGAAGGCTGTGGAGTGAGATTGGTGTAAGAAATCCAGTTCAGCCTTTCAGTTCCATTTTCTCCAGTCTCTTTCCTCCACATTTCTAACCAGACTTTAAAAAAATAAGTCTTAATTGGAAAAACACCTATTGCTCATAAGGTTTTAAAAAACCTGTTGTTTCAGAAGTGGATAGTCAATCCATCTTCCTAGTCTATTTTAATATGGAAGCTCCACTAAAACCTGTCCACTATGGGTGAACCTGCTGAAATACTCATGACATAGTTTCCAGAAGTGCAGTAGCTCACGAGTGCTTCTAGTACATCACCTGACAGACAAGTCCTGTACTCATAAGAGAAGATGACAAACAAGCACACATACACGTATCTAAAAAAAAACAGTGAATATGGCACAAGGTAGGGAAAGACACAGATCTGTTGTTCACAGGGTCACTACGAATCACAATTGGTTTGATGGCATAGAACAACAATAACAAATGGATAACCATTTGGGGAGCAAAATAAAGATGGCCTGGGTGAGGGAAACTGGAAGAATTTGTTCTTGAAAAACAATGTATTCAAATTTTGTAAATAAACTAGTCTAAAATTAAAAAAAAAAGATGGTGCTTGTGTGTGTGCCAAAAAAATACCACCACCAAAATGAAATTAAAATTTGGAAGCAGGAGTGGCATCCACTTCTGAAAGCACATGCCTCTGGAAACTCTAGGAACATAGTGAAATGACAGTAAATATAGTACAGGGTTCAGGTCTTTTGTTCTTAGGGTTGTTATGAGTCATGCTTTAACAACAATACAACAAAATTAAAGTGTTAGATTTCCAGGAGAAACCATTGACTTTTTTTTCTCTTCTCCCCAATCTTGGCCTAGGTAAGTTCTAAGTACTACCAGAAAGCCATAAAGGAACATTAATCTTTGTTACATTTCTGTATGGCAAAGATTTAAATAAAGAAAAAAAAATCAACAAGGTCAAAACAAAGATAAACTAGATAAAAACAGTAATAAATGCATGAAAAAGTATCAGTATCCTTAATATGCTAAAGGTGGTTACAAATCTTTAAGAATATCTCAATAAAAATAGTCAAAGACAATAAATTCCCCAAAAGAGAAAAAATAGGCAATCATATGAAAAGATGTTCAACTGTAGTCAAAAGCATAAATAGGAAAATAAAATGACTGATGTGACTGATAGAAATGTAAAGATTTATAATGACTACAGTTAACGGTACTGAAGTAACCTGGGGTTGCTGTGATGCTGAACCTTGTGCCACTGGGGTGTCAAATGCCATAACAATTACCCATGGTAGACAGTGTTTGGTGGCGCTCCCAGTTGAAGACAAGTTTGGAAGCAGGAGTGGCATCCACTTCCTAAACAACATGCCTCTGAAAACTCTATGAACTTTGATAAATGACAATAGTTATAGAAAGGCTTCAGGTCCCTTGTTCGTAGGGTTGCTATGATTCATGCTCGACTCAAAGACAATCACCAACAACAGCAACAAAGTCAATGGAGACCTGGTGATACCATAGTTAAAGCGTTTATCTGTTAACCACATGGTCAGTAGCTGGAGACCACCAGCCCCACTATAAGAGAATGAAGAGACAACCTTCTCCTGTAAAGATTTGCAGCCTTGAAAACCCTATTGACGCAGTTCCTCCATGTGTTCTCATGTCACTGGGAGTCTTACTTGACTTGATGGCAGTTACGTCTTGGGGTTTTAATGTTGGTGAAAATGTCTGCGAGAGTGTAAATTTGTACATTCCAGGAGGGAAACTAGGTAATAGATATCAAAATAGCAAATTTATAAATCTTACCTATGATCGGCAATTCCACTTCTAGGACTATGTTATAAGAATAATAATTAGCCAACTATATAAAGATATATATATATACAACATGCTCATCAAAGTGTTGCTTTATTTCTTAATGCCACTTCTGTTTCCAATTATTTCTTAACGTAACATAATTTCTCTTTCTTTACTTTCTTATCATCTGATAGAGAACCCTTGAGATGATGGCCTTGTTGTTGTTGTTGTTAGGTGCCCTCAAGTCGACTGTGACTCTGCAACCAACAGATCAGAGCCTTGCCATGTCCTGTACTGTCCTCACAATGCCCACCATGCTTGAGCCCATTTGTTAAAGTCACTGGGTCAGTCCATCTCCTTGTTAAACTTCTACCTTTGCCAGAGAGCTCTGGTAAGGATTTGTCCTTTCAACCCAAAGGAGCATGCTTTG
>NW_006399812.1:2354923-2360485 GCF_000299155.1 Elephantulus edwardii | reverse complement strand
AATGAGTGGAAGCCCAAAATCTCTGTAAATGTTTATGAAAATTAATAAAATATAATTATAGAAAAAAAAAGGAAAGCAGTGGATTCGAGTTGCATCCATTCAATATATTTATCCAATCTGTACACTTAGTAAATAATCTGAGAAACTTGACTATCTAAAGAAGAATATGGCAGCTAGATTGGAGGAAGGCTCATTAACAAGCTATCATATACAAATGACACAACCTTGCCTGCCGAAGAACACTTGAAGTACTGACTGATGAAGCTTAAAGATTACAACTTCAGGTGGCTCACCTCGACTTACTGCCATCTAGTCTGAACCTGAACTGACTAGTAGCTAACCTTCTAGTGGATTTTCAGGAGGCTGTAAGTTGCAATCAGGGAGACTTCCCATCTATCTCTTGCAGAGCTACTTGTGGACTCAAACCACCAGAGAGGTGCCACCTTTGGCTGACCAGTAAAACTCCCTGTGACTACACCACCAAATCTCCCTTCGGTATGGTTGGCACCTCAGAATAAAGAAAACAAAACTTCTCACTCCTGGACCAATAAGCAACACCATGATGAACAAAGACAAATTGAAGTTATCAAGGGTTTCATTTTACTTGGATCACAATCAACACTCATGAACACAACTGGGGGGGGGGAAACAATGTATTTCATTGGGAAAATCAACTCTGCCAAAGAGCTCTTTAAACTATTAAAGAACAAACTCTCACTTTGAGAACTAAAGTGCACCTGACCCACAGTCATGTTATTTTTAATTGCCTCATACACATGTGAAAGCTGGACAATCAGTCATGAACTGATGCCTTAGAATGACCGTGTTGGTGAAGAGTATTGAATAGATTTTGGACTGCCGGAAAAACAAACACGTCTGTCTTGGAAGAACCTCAGAAAGAATGATCCTTAGAAACTCTGGGTCAGTCCATCTCCTTGTTAAACTTCTACCTTTGCCAGAGAGCTCTGGTAAGGATTTGTCCTTTCAACCCAAAGGAGCATGCTTTGAATCCACCAGCTGCTCTGTGGGAGAAAGATGGGTAGTCTCCTCCCATGTGCTTTACTGCCTCTGGAAACCTCCTGGAGAGTCAGCTATGAGTTGGCTCCAACTAGATGGTACATAACAACAACATTGACCTTTCTCAATATGATGCCTTTTCTAAGGACTGGCCCCTCCTGCAACATGCCCAACATACATAAGACTAAGTTTCAGCCTTGTCTTTTGAGGTGAGAGCTCTGGTGGACTAGTGGATAAAGGAGTTGCACTGCCAACCTGAAGGCAGGTTATTTGAATCTGCTCTGAGAGAGAAAAGAGGGATAATCTCCTCCAATGTGATTTGCAGCCTCTGAAAACCCACTGAAGGGTAAGCTATGAATTGGTTCCAACTAAACAGCAATGAGTTGGTTGGTTTCCTATAAAAAGTACCTTGGTTTCACTTCCCCCAAGACAGATTTGTTTGTGATTTTGGCAGTTCATCCAATACACTTCTCCAGCACCACCATTTAAAGGCACTAATTCTTCTTCTGTCATCCTTACTCATTGTCCAACTTTCAGATGCATAGGAAGCAATTGAAAAGACCATGGCATGCAAGACAAGAATAAAGAATACTTTCTTTAGTGAAGAAGAGAAAAAAAAAAGATGGCTTGGATCAGATGCACCTTAATCTTTAAACTGACATTCTTGCTCTCATCCCTTTGAAGAGGTCCTTGACAATAGAGTTCCTCATTTTAACACATCTTTTAAATTTTTTTAACTGCTGCTACCATGCTGTTGATTGTGAATCCAAATAAAAGGAAATCATTGACAGTATCAGTCTTTTCATCATCACGATGTTGCTTATTGGTTCAGTGGTGAGGATTTTTGTTTTGTTGATGCTGAGATCTAATCAACATTGAAAGATGTAGTCTTTGATCATCTGCAGGAAGTACTTCAAGTCTTCTTCACTTATTGCAAATAAGTTTGTGTCGTCTGCTTAACTTAGGTTGTTGATGAGTCTTCCTCCAATTCTGATGCCATAATCCTCTTCATATAGTCCAAATCCTAGAATTATTTGCTCAGCATACACATTGAATAGGTATGGAGAAATTATATAGTCTCAACAAATCTTTTCTGATTTTAAACCGTGTGGTGTTCATTCTCTGTTCTGTTCAGACAACTGCTTTTTGGTCTATATAAAGATTTTGCATGAACACATCTAAGTGTTATGAGATTTTAATTTCCCAGTGTTCCTTAGTCATCTTTTAAGTTTGCAAGTGAGCTCACTCATGTGACTCAACTTTCAGCCAAACAACAGACAGACTTATAAGGTGAACATTAACATGAGGGAGGTACCCACTTCTCAGATAAACCAGCCATATGAGATCAAAAGGGCAGTGTTTGCCCAGGAATCAAGTTCAGAAGACAGAGGATAGAAAAGAAGGACAAATGGAAGCAGACAACCCAGTAAGGAAATGAGAAGAGAGCTGTTCCAATGTGGAGATTATAGGGAGCTCTTGTGGCCTAATGGTAAGGAGCTGCACTGCCAACCTAAAGGCAAACAGTTCAAATCCACCAGCTGCTCCATTGGAGAAAGATGAACATTCTCTGCCTGTGCTATTTACTGCCTTTGAAAGCCCACTGGAGGGTCAGCTAATCCAACCTAAGGGTACATAGCAATTTGGAGATTATAACCAATGTCATGAAGCACAATGTGTGTGTACAGTTGAATGGGAAACCAATTTGCTCTGTAACATTAACATTTTGTTGTGATAAAATTCTCTTGTTATATGTTATCAAAAATGGAATAATAATAATATTAGTAATAATAATTTGTCTTTAAATAAACTAACCATTAGCTTTAAGGGCAAATTTCACTTGGCACATTAAAAAAATTATTTAGGACATATTGATCTTATGGAATATCAGTCAGCTATTAAACAAGATAACATAGCTATATTTATCATAAAATAGGTATGACATATATGTCTGAGAATTAATTTTTAAAAGAATTATCACCAAAACCACATAAAAATTGTAGTTTTGAAAGGTGTTCCCCAAAATGTTAACAGTCAGTGGGCTGATTTTATGATAACACTTACTAGTTATCTTTCAATTTTTACATGTTTGGGGACCCCAGGGGGTAGGGGTTGGAGCAGAGGGGAAAAGGATATGGGAAAGATCAAGAGGGAACCTGAAAAGATAGGGCAGTGATGGTTATAGTCCAATGGTGATTAATTTTATAAAACATAATGAATGGGAATGATTGTAAGAAACACAATGTTGATTATATGAAATACAAATGAATGAAAAAAATGTGAAACACAATGGCACAAACTTTGTAAGCAAACCAATAGAAAACAAATTTTTTAAAAAAAGATAACACTTATTTTAAACATAGATAAAAATTTTTATATTGCAAGAATATATTGATTTTTTAATAGGAAAATAAGATTCTTTTTAGGTTTAAAAATTAAGCTCTGCCTTCTTAATATGCCAAGCCCAGTTATTGCACTTGAGTGTTGTGACAGAAGACGCGTAAGAATTGCAGAGTCGTGTGAGAGTAATAGAAGGCTTACATTCTGAGATCCCACGTGAATGATATGGTTCTTATTTTCCTTCGGAGTGACACAACTCTTTTAAATACTCCTAATAAGGCTAATAATGGACATAAAACCAATCAGAAACATTGTGTTCTGTAAAAATGCAAAGCGAAGAAGCAGCCGTCAGCTGCGGCCCTGGCTTTCCGTGTTAGGTGCTCTGACAGAGTTCCTGCCTGTAATAGACTCTTCCCCAGGCTCCATTTACACTAAATGTAATTACACTTTAATGGCATTCATCTCATTTTGTCACTCTTTCCATTGCTTCTATTTTTAACCAGCACAATGGGAACATTTGTCCTCTGATTCACTGATGAGTTTTTAGGCCAGGAGTTTGGCTTTTAAAATGACACTACCCTCAATTCTATCACAATTTTTTAATGAAATAACAGCCTGTAATTAAAATAATGGTGCGCAGGCAACCTCAGTGGGATAAGAATAGCAGCTTAGCACCAAATCCAAGTAAAAGGGTATATTTGTGGCTGTGCAGGAGCAGGTAAGGGGAGACTTAAGACTCTGGTCTGGCTTTGTGCCCTTTGCAAGGCACTTCCAAGTTATTAACTCCAAACCCACTTCCTCTGGGTCAGTTCTGACATATAACTGTACAGGACAGAGCTGAATTGCTCCCACAAGGTTTTCAAGTTGTAAAGTTTTACAGAGACAGATTGTCACATCCCACTCCTGCAGAGTGGTTGGTCAGTTCAAAACACTAATCTTTCTGTCAACAGCCAAGGCCTTATCCATTGCCCCACTATTGCTTTTGTCTTTGTTGTTGAATACCATCAAGTCACATTTAGCTACCAAACACAATGATTACCCATGGTGGACCGTGTTTGGTGGAGCTCCTCAATTAAAACAAGCTTGGATGCAGGAGTGGCATCCACTTCAGAAATAGCTTCCTCCAGAAACTACGAACTCGGAGAAATGATGATATACAAGTGCTCAGATCTTTCATTCAGAGTCGCTATGAGTCGCCTACAACTCGACTGCACTTAACAACAACAACCATCAAGTCAGAACTGACCTATAGCCGACCCTCCAGCAGATCTTCAGAGGCAATTAATTTGCATGGGAGGTGATTACCCATCTCTCTGCCTCAGAGCAGCTGGTAAGTTTGAACCACATACCTTTGTGTTGGCTGTACAATTCCTTACCACTAAACCACCAGAGTTTATTAATATAACATACAGGCAAGATATTGCTGAAGACCAGCCAAAAATGGCTAGAACATTGACAGAGAACTGCCAGCAATCCAGCTGGATTTAGAAGAGGTTGCAGCTCAAGGGATATCATTGCTGATGTCAGATGGATCCTGGCTAAAGCAGAGAATATCAAAAGAATGTTTTATTTGTGTTTTACTGACTATGCAAAGGCAATTTGGCTGTGTGGATCATAACAGATTATGGCTAATATTAAGAACAATGGGAATTCCAGAACACTTAATTGTGTTCAAGAGAAAGCTACACCTAGACCAAGAATTGGGCTGAAAAGAGCAAGGGAACACCACATGGTTTAAAATCAGATGAAGTAGCCATCAGGGTTGTGTCCTTTCTTTATCTATCTATTCAGTGTGTGTGGTGAGCAAATAATTCATGAAGCTGATCTCTATGAAGAAAAATGTGTGACACTGGATTGGAGGAAGACTCATCCTCAACCCAAGTTATACAGATACAACTTTGCTTGAGAAGGATATGAAGTTCTTGCGGCAGAAGATCAAGAACTAGAGCCTCCAGTATGGATTACATCTCAATGTCAAGAAAACAAAAGTCCTTACTACAGGATCAACTGTCAACAAATACTTATAAAATAAGTTGTGTATCTGTATGCAGAACAGATCATCCGAGAGGCTGGGCTATATGAAGAGGAATGTGGCATCAGGATTGGTGGAAGAATCATCAACAACCTGCGTTATGCAGATGACACAACCCTGCTTGCTGAAACTGAGGAGGACCTGAAGCGCTTGCTGCAGAAGATCAAGGACTACAG
>NW_006399812.1:2309449-2354513 GCF_000299155.1 Elephantulus edwardii | reverse complement strand
GGACATCATGTTTGGCAGAGTGGAGGGGTGGCGAAGGAGAGGAAGACCTTTGATGAGATGGATTGATTCTGTGACTGGAGAGGTGGGAATAAGTGCATTTGAGATGGTTAGGTTGGCACAGGATAGAAGAGCATGTAGAGCTCTTGTACATAGGGTCGCAATGAGTCGCAAGCTACTCGATGGCATATAACAACAACAACAACATTGATCAGTTGAAAATGCTAAGGCCAGACATTTGCTGGAATTAATCCTATATCTCCTCTCTCATCTTTCACTTATTGTGGACACATAGTGGATCTTCCAGCAGTCTTCCAAGGCCATAAAATAGAGACTGCCCTTTCTTTCCAGGAGTAGTGGTTGAGTGTTCCATAATGCAGAGGACATGATGATTTTTATAGAACATAGTTAACTGTGTGGATCACAACAAAGTGTGGCTAACTTTGAGGAAGATGAGAATCCCAGAACACTTGATTATGCTTATACAAAACCTATGCTTGGACCAAGAAGGTGTTCCCAGAACAGAGCAAGGAAACACTGCATAGTTCAAAATCAGGAAAGGAGTGTGTCAGAGATACATCCTGTCTCCATACGTTTTCAATCTATATGCAGAACAAATCATTTGGGAAGCAGGGCCTTATGAGGAAGAACGTGGTATCAGGATTGGAGGAAGACTCATCAACAATCTATTATGCAGATGACATGACCTTGCTTGCTGAAACTGAGGAGGACCTGAAGCACTTGCTGCAGATCAAGGACTAAATGGATTAAAGCTCAACATCAAGAAGATAAAGATTCTCACCACTGGGTCAATTGACAGAACCATAATAGATAGAGACTGAAGTTGTTAACAATTACAGTTTGCATGGCTCCACAGTAAATACTCTTGGTATCAACAGTCAGGAAATCAAAAGAAGAATTGCTTTGGAATATCTTGTCAGGGATCTCTCCAGAGTACTGAAAAGCAACAGTGTCAGTCTGGAGACTAAGGTGCCCCTGATCCAGGCCATGGTCTTCACAATTACTTGCTATGCATCAGGGAGCTGGACAATGACTAAGAATGATAAAATAATCAATGCCTTGAAGTTGTAGAGCTGGAGAGAGTCTTGAACATGCCAAGAAAACAAACAGGTTTGTGTTGAAGAGGATGAAACCAAGTCTCTTCTTGTAGGCTAGGATTTTGTTGTTGTTGTTGCCTTATCTGCTTAGTTTTTTTTTTTTATTTTATTAAATTTTATTAGTTTTAATGAACATTTACAGGGATTTTGGGTTTTCATTCCTTCATTACTGCACCATTCTCTCTACCCTCCTCCCCAGTTTGTTCTTCTTCCCCGCCATCCGAATGTCTGTTTTAATTGTCCAATTGCCACAGTGCTTGTCAAAGTCAGTTCTGATTAATCTCCTTTGTCAGTGTGTCCTTTGCCATTCCCTATCACTCCTCCCTGAGAGAGACTTCACCCTGATTCATAAGGAAAAGGGGATGGTGTATTCTCTTAGCTACTTCCTGCTGAAAAGGGACGCTATGGGTTTCAGGGTGAAGATCTTCTCTCACTACTCTAAAGGGCCCCTTTGGCAGTAGGAAACACAAAGACTATTCTCCATAATAGTCTTTGTGTTTCCTACTGCCAAAAGGCTAGGATTTTTAATCTCTGTCTCACATACTTTGGGCACACTGCCAAGAGGGACCAATCCTTGGAGAAGGACATTGTACTTGGAAGGGTGGAGAAACAGCACAAGAGAGGATGAGCCCAGATGAGAACTGATACAGTAACTGGGGCAATGAGTGTTGGTGTGTTGGAATCAGTGAGACTGGCGCATGACAGGGCAAGCATCAGAGCTGCTAAACATAGAGTCACTATGGGTTGCAGGTGACTCAATGGCACATAACATCAGTCCCAATGATTTAAGATGTGATGTGTTCAGGCTGCTAACCGAAGGGTCCCTCGTTTGAACCACCAGAAAGTCCTCAGGAGAAGGATGAACAGTCTGTTCCCATAAAGATCTGCAGCCTGAGAAACCCAAAAGGAGTCAGAAGAGTCAGTGAGTTGAATATGGTGAATGATGAGATCCAACTGACACTTACCCAAAGTCTCATGGGCACTAAGTGGCAAAAGTAAGAGCACAGCCAAGGCACTCTTAATGTGCATTCTTGAACCACCTTACTATGCTGTGGGTACTTCTAAACAAATGTTGCCCAAACATTATGCATCAACTCCACCTTCAGCCAACACTGTGGACTCATCGCTCTTCATTTCTGCCTTGTCAAGATGTGACTGAACACTCGAGGAGATTACAGTTATTTGTATACCTCAATAAAAAGCATATAAAATAAAAAGTCACCATCTACCTTGATAGAGACAGATTCATTCCTTATGTGTCTTCAAATCAAACTCTTGGTCTTGTCCTGATCTCTGCAAAGCTCAGGCTAGGGCTAATTTGAACAGTTGCAGATATAACCATAGATTGCTTCTTGAGCTGCAAGCTCTCACTTAGCCATCATTTTTTCTGGGTACACACCAAGTTCCCAGAATTCTCATGAACTCAGTCAGCAGGGCTGTTGTACCGAAATGAGGACCCAGTTGGCCACAGTCTTTCAAGGATCTTCAGACGGAAGCTCTCGGAACCAGATTTCCTTCCTCCTGTAAACATTTACACAAACTCTCTGGCAAATCCTGGTCCAACGTGAAGCATCATGCTTATAACATCTTTTATTTTCCTAAGTCCATTTCTGCCATTTAGAAGTTTTCCCTAAAACCATGAGGTCAGACACCTGATTAGAGGTTACCAGTATACCATCTGAGAAAAAAAAAAAATCTTGGACAGAATTTTCCTCCTAAGTATAATCCTGAATCAACTAAGCCTTCCTTTTGGTTGACCATTTCCAAGCAAACAAAGGTCTTTGAATTCAGTAACAATAATAATAAAGACAGATCTTCTTAATTCACTATTGTTCTGTCTGTAGAGGAGAAGAGACAAACTCATTAAATGAAAATTAATTGCCAGACCTGCCAAGAATCAAATCCCTATGCACATCAAAAAACTTCTCCAACAGGATTAAAAAGAAACCCACAGGCTAGGGGTGGGGACAGGAATATATGATTAGGAATTATTTGTATGACAACAGTCCAGAATAAGAGGTGCATGGCCAAGTGGACTGGGGGCAGTGGGAGGGGAAAGGAGAGGAGGAAATTGTGCAACAATGAATGAATATTTAAAAAGGAAGAAAGAAAATGAACTGGAAGAGGATGAGAGAGAAAAATGCAACAATGAATAAATCAAAATCCAACTTTTCTGTAAACTTTTGTTAAAAAGTACAATATAAAAAATGTTTTAAAAATTTAAAGTAATTGCCAGCACAGGGTCTCTAAGCACCTCTGATTCCTCTTCTTCGTTCTCCCCCCTCCTTTCTCTCTCATCTGCCTCCCCACTTACTTTTCATCTTTCTTTTAAACCATGTGCTTCCTCGGCTCACGGAAGAATTATGTAAGGTCCCAGGTCCAGCCGGATCCTGGGAAAGTGGTGTGAGGAACTGTATCTATTTGATATTAACCAGTCAGGAAATCAGTAGATGAGGATGACTCAAAATTCATTTTAAAGGGATTCCCTCTATTTACGGTTGGAAACATGAAACTGTGTCCACTAATCTTTAATTCGTTAAAAGATCCCTCATTGCCAAGAATATATTACACAGAATTGAAGTGCCAGGATCTGCAAACGGTCAAAAGTCAAAGTCTTTGCTGTGGAGTCAGATGTGACTCACAGCTGACCCTTCAGTGGATTTTCAGAGGCTGCAGATTACATGGAGGAAGAATGCTCACCTTTCTTCCCATTGAGCTTCTGGTAGATAACAGAACTTGTGCCTATAAGTGGGCAGCACACAACGCCTTACCACCTAAACCACCAGAGATCCCTATTTTACAAAGAGGAAGATGTAATTATGGGAAGAAAATGAAAAGAAGTTTCCCTTATAAAAATATCAAAAGATGGCAGTTACGAGTCTTTGTAAATTTGGCCAAGAAATTTACCTTAACAGTTTTCTGATTCATGTAAGGCTCAGTTTATAATACTAAGGACCAGGAAAATCTGTCATGATGTCAAAGTCTCAAGGCTTTTAAAAATTAAGATAATTATTGTTATATCATCAACAAAAATGAGGACATTATTCTAACTACTTCGTAAATCTTAGCCCATTTATTCCTAACATCCATATGATCTGGGTACCTTTCTTTACTTATGCCCATTTTACAGATGAGAACACGGAGGTAAAAAAATATATGTACCTTCAGTCTCTATACTGTGCATCACTCTGTACCATGCTTGGACATTGAGGGATGGAAAACTTGTCATTTCAGCACCAAATAGAAATTAATTTTATATTAATAAATTACCAGTATCACGACATAAAAAAAAATAGATGGAGAAGGTTGCTCCATAAAGATCAGTCCTTTTGAGTTAACATGGGGGAAGAAGTCATGTCAGCTTTTAGAATCTGTCTAGTCTTTGGTGTGGTGTATTCAAGAATATCCTTTGCTGAGTTAACTCAGAGCTAATAATCATCTTTTGCTGAGTTCACTCAGAGTAAATCATTGAAATCCAGTGATTCGTATAAAATAAAATCTGTCCACCAGAACTCAGCAGAGCTTCCATACTCTGAGACTAAGGAGCAGGCCCAGTGATAGGACAATATCAATATTCGCAGGCATAACCAGAAAGACTTGCTATTATGATTATTATTCAAGTTTACATACCAGCCACTAAAGCCAGACAGAGAGAAATGGAGGATTTCTACCAACTTCTGAAGTCTGAAATTGCCCAAATATGCAGTCAAGAGGTATTAATAACTGGTGATTGGAATGTAAATGTTGGAAAAGAAAAGGATTGGTATTTGGAAAATACAGACTTTGGGATAGAGCTTTGAATTATTTTCAAAGGCTTTCAGGTGTCTTGCATGTGCTAAAATAGTAACGGGCCAGAGGAAGCAGCCATGAAGAAGAAAAAACACACAGCACGGGCCCAATGATGAGGAAAAGTGAGGAGCGCTTAATCAGACAGACTCCATCCTAAAGACTACTGTACCCGCCTTCTGATCTGCATAATACCTCCTTTTCGAAGATAGCCCTGCCTTTCCCTCTTAAAAGTACTAAACAGACAGGAGATGACCTTAACCTAACCTACAAATATTGCTGTAGTTGTTATTATGTGCTATTGAGTCAGCACATAGCAATCCCATGAACAACGGATCGAACATTGTCCCCTACTAAACCATCCTCACATTCTTTAGCCCATTGTTGCAGCACCTTGGCTAATCTATCTCCTTAAGGGTCTTCCTCTCTTTTGTTGACCCACTACTTTTCCCAGTATGATGTCTTTTTCCGAAGACTGGAGCCTCCTGAAAATGTCCCAAAGTACGTGAGATAAACTTTCACCATCCCTGCCTTTAAGAACCACCCAGTTGCACTGGGAAAGTCAGCTGTGAAGGACCTCTCAAGAGTACTGAAGAGCAATGGCGTCAGGCTGGAGACTAAGGTGCGCCTGATCCAGGCTATAGTCTTTGCAATTATGTGCTATGCATTGGAGAGTTGGATAGTGAATAGGGGTGACAGAAAGATAATTGATGCCTTTGAGCTGTAGTGCTGGAGAAGAGTGTTGAATGCTATGAGAACTGCTAGGAGAACAGGTTTGTCCTGGAGAGGGTGAAGCCAGAATGCTCCTTGGAGTCAAGGATTCTGAAGCTTCATCTGACATACTTTGGGCATGTTGCAAAGAGGGACCGGTCTTTAGAGAGGGACATCATGTTTGGGAGAGTGGAGGGATGGCTCAGGAGAGGAAGACCCTCGATGAGATGGATCGATTCTGTGAGTGGAGTGGTGGGAATGTATGTATTGAGACAGTGAGGTTGGCACAGGATAGAACGGTGTTTAGGGCTCTTGTACATAGGGTCACTATGAGTCGCAAGTGACTCAGTGACACATAACGAGAACATCAACAGTTGCATTTCCTCCAATACAGATTTGTTTAATTTTGTGGAAGTCTGTGGTATATACGATACTCTTCTCCAGTACCACAATTCAAAGGCAACAATTCTTCAGTTTCCCATACTCATTTTCCAACTTCCACATGCATACAAATTTACCGAAGTATCATGGCGTGAGTGAGATACATTTTAGTTTTTAAACTGAATCCTTCTCTTTAGAACTTTACGAAGGTTTATGACAACAAATTTGACCAATATAATGTGTCTTTTCATTCCTTAATTTTTGCTGCTATGCGTGCTGATTTTTGGATCTAATATGCAAACCTTGACAACGTCAATCTTTTCTTTCATCTCTCATGATCTGCTGATGTGGAAAGATTTTTGTTTTCTTGATATTGAAGTGTAATCTATATTAAAGGCTGTATTCTTGATCTCCTTCAATAAGTGCTTCAAGTTTTCTTTGTGCAAGCAAGGTTGTAATTTGCATAATAAGGGTTGTTGAGTCACCCTCCAATCTTGATTCCTCATATATAGCTTCTAGAATGATTTGTTCATATAGTCATTTGCGCAGCACAGATTGAATGAGCATTAAGGTTATAACCCTGATACACATCTTTTCTGATTTTAAATCATGCAATAACCCCTTGTTCTTACCTGACTATTGATTTTTGGTCTATGTAAAGGCCTTCTAGAATTCCCATCTTCAGTGTTATCCACAGTTTATTATGATCCACACAGTTAAATGTTTTTGTATATTCAGTCAAACGTAAGTAAACATATTTTTTGTGAGTCGAGATCCATTTGACATCAGCAATGACAGTCCTTGTTCCACTGCATTTTCTGAATTTACCTTGAATTTCTGGAAGTTCTGTCAAGGAACTGTTCCAGCCATTTTTAAAATATTCTTCAGCAAGATTTTGCTTTTGTGTGATATTAATGGTATTGTTCTGTAATTTCTACTTTTTGTTGGCTCATCCTTTTTGAAATGTAAACAAATATATAATCTCTTCCAGTCACTTGAGCAGGTGCTGTCTTAAAAATTTATTACAATAGATTGGTAAAAACTTCCAGGGCCGCTTCCGTTTGTTGAAACATATCAATTCCTAGAACTTATTTTTTTTTCCAATGCCTTCAGTGCAGCTTGAATTTCTTCCTTCATTAATATTATTAGTTCTTGATCATGTGCTGAAATTATTCTGCACTCAATAATCTACCTTTTCCCTCCACAGAATGTAACTCTCTCATCAATTTAAGGAGCTCTGGTTGCCTAGTGGCAAGAAGCTGCACTGCAATCCTGAAGGCACATGGTTCAATCCACCACCTACTCTGCGGGAGACAGGTGGGCAGTCTCCTCCCGTATGATTAAGTGCCTGTGAAAACCTGCTTGGAGGGTCAGATATGGGTCAGTTCCAACTCAGTGGTACACCACAACAACAACATCCATTTAAGGACTAAGGTGTGCCTGATTCCAACTTTTCAATTACTTTTTGTGCATCTGAAACTTGGGCAATGAATAAGGATGATAGAAGAATCGATGCCTTTGAATTTCAGCGGTGGAGTAGCATACTGAGTATCCTATGAACTGCCAAAAGAACAAAACAAGTCTATCTTGGAAAAAGTGTAGCCAGAGTGCTCCAGGTGCTTCTTGGAGGAAAAAGTGGTGAGGCTTCATCTTGCATACTTTGAGACGTTTTTCATAGGTTCCTGATGGGTCATAGCATCTAACAACAAGCATATTTGTCTTCCCTCATTTTTAACATCAGAACACCTACCAGGGCCTGTCACAGTTGCTGGTATAGTGTTACTGTTCACCACATGCTGGTAGCATTTGGAAAGCTCCAGCAGCAAGAGGAGAAAAATAGGGCCACAGAAGAGGACTCATATTTTCTTCCCCTCCCAACTTCTTTTTTTAAAAAATTTTTATTATTAATTTTAATAAAAATCTACAGAGACTTTGGCCTTCCATTCGTTCATTGTTGCACTTTTCTCCCTGCCCACCCCTCCCCCACAACTTCTTATAGTGATTTTAGTAAAAGTTTACAGATCAGTATTCTCTTGAAACACTCAGGCATATTTTGTTTCATGACATTGATTACAATCCCTACTTTGTTTCACCACTCTCCCCCACCCCCACCCATTATCCCTCTGTGGTTCTTGTTTTCATCTATCCTTCTCTCCCTCTATTCCTGACTTCTTAGCTCTATTTCTGGGCGGCACAGGCTACCCTTACAGTTTTGTATAGTTGACTATTTTAAGTATTGAATGCTACCCAACACTCTTAAATGCGGAGATATTTTGAGCACACTTTAACCAATTTATTTTGCTTCTATTTTCATTTTTTTATGTACGTACCAGGTGACTGATGTAAAAAAAAATTACCTAAGTATATTTGAACAAACTCTTTCAAAGCATTATAAAATAGAACTGTATCCCATGAAAGTTCAGACTCACCTTGGGCCACCAGTATCCCACACTCCTTCTGCACCAGATCTTCTCACAGGCACAGACTCTTGCTCCATCTATGAACAGACAGAGCTCTAAAGTCCAGGGAAGTTCATCTCACAGGACAGTCCTCAAGCATTAGGAGCCGGGAGGGGTGGATAAGTAAGCCTGACTCCCACCTGTTATGTGAGCAATTCCAGTGGGCCTGCTGAGTGTGTCTTAAAGTGCTCTCAGAGTGGTGTGCTTAGTTAATGTGCTCAGCTACAAACCTAAAGGCTAAAGCTTAAGTCCACCTAGAGGTCTCTCAGAAGAAAGGCCTGGTGAATTGTGTCCCCAAACGCAGCCATGAAAGACCCTCTGTGGCACCATTCTACTCTGACACACATGGCATGGCTGTGAGTTAGAATAGACCCAATGACAACTGCTCCTTTCTTCACCTTAAAGGTCCCATAACAGGCCGAGTTTCCACTTTCTACACCACTGAGCTCTTTAATTAGGCTGGGTCAGCTCCCATCAAATACACACTGTACCCAAGTCTTTGTTTCAGGCTCAGCATTTAGGCAAACGCAAACTGAGATCTCCATGTATTTTAGTTGCAGCTCCCATGAACTGACCACTCCCCTTCTTACACTGAGAATAACTCAGTCCTGACGTGACTCGTGTTGTTGTTAAGTAGAGTCGTAGACGACTCATAGTGACCCTATGAACAAAAGACCTGAACACTTGTATAACTTTCATCATTTCTCTACATTCATAGAGTGTCCAGAGGCAAGCTATTTCAGACATGGATGCCACTCCTGCTTCCAAGCTTGTTTTAACTGGGGAGAGCCACCAAACACTGTCCACCATGGGTGACCATTAACACATTTGACACACCAGTATCACAGTGTGACTCATAAGAAGCCACAAATAAATGGAGAACTTCTAAATTTCCAGAAAAATTGGAAGCTAGTACAGAGCCTGTCTATGGAAGCAGCAGTCAGGAAATCAGATGACATGTTACATTAGGCAAATCTGCTGTAAAAGACCTTTCTAAAGGGTTAGAAAGCAAAGATGGCACCTTGAGGACTAACTGCTTCTGACACAAGCCATGGAGTTTTGAATCGCATCATATGCTTACACAATCTAGACAATGAGGGAAACGAAGAACTGATGCACTTTATTATACTATCGTGAATAAATCTGCTTTGAAAGAAATGCAGTCAGAATGCGTCTTAGAAGCAGAGATGGTCAAGATGGAATTCACCCTGAGGTACCAAGGCAATCCTTAATGGTTTACCAGATTCTTGCATTTGCTGACCCCCTCCCTCCTGAGTCAAGGGAAGGTTTTCAATAGAAAGAGCTTAGCTTCATTTGCATTGAATTCTCTTTGTGATATACTTCCTGATAATTTTCAATAAAGATAGATGGAAGCTGGAATGGGGGTCTTCAGTCGAGAACTGCTGGCCCCAGTTTTTTTTATGCTGTTTTATCTCATTGCTGGCTGGCTGTCTCATTATTAATAATTATAAAAATACTTTACCCTCTGTCTGCAACAAATGGGAAATCTCATCCTCTGTGATTTACTGGGTCTAAAAAACCTGCCAGAGGGTCAGCTATGAGTTGGTTTGACTCAATGGCAATGAGAGATGGAGAGACCAGAAGCAGCAATGGCTTATAAGGATGGAAGCAGCTCCTTTCCCACATAGCACAAATCCAGTCTAGAGCTGGAACGAGGACAGAGGGTTGAGGGGAGGAGGAGGGGGCGGGGGTGGTGATGTAGAAATTTAAAAACAGAAAAGTGGTGAAAGGCAAGGCAATATACAATTAGGGGTTAGTCAAACATGGTAATTAATTAATTAATCAATTGCTATTTGTTTTAAAATAAAATGAATGTGATTGATTGAATGAAAAGCTATGATTTGGAAGCATTAACTGAAATTTAAAAAAGAGAAAAGAAAAAAAGCTGGGTTCGAGTAGCATTATCTTGTCTACACACAATCACATCTGTCCTCAATCAGAAAGCAGAACCAAGGAGGCTGAAGGCCAGAAAGAGCACATGTCAGTCACTTCCCTTTCTTAAGTTTGCTCATAACTCTCAGCCAATTTCAGCCTGCATCTGTAGCTCCACAGGAGGCTGGGAGTTCAATCTGTTGGTTTGTCCCATAGCTGTACAACAGAACTGGTTAGATAGTAAGTAGGCAAGTAGCAGTCTGTCACAGGGTCCAAACACATTTATGCATCAAGGGAGACACTGCAACTGAGAGGGGTAATTAATGAAGTAAAGTCCTAAAGAATTCTGGAGAGAATGGAGTCAAAGGCTGGGAAAGGATTAAGACACTTGAGATTGTATGGAACAGAAGGAAAATGAAGCTGAAGGGACAGCAAAACCCCCATTTTTTCATAAACCCCCATTAATGCCAGATGCAGAAGCGGGCCATAAAAATTCTTATCTTAAGGCAAACACAAATGCCCTGGGTAAAATCTTATCTGTCCTTGCAAAGTAAAGAATTAACTAGTGTCTACATGACGTGACACAGAAGGAGTAAAGGCGGGCAAAGTAGCCAGCCCATCAAAAGCCGACCCACATGACTGATCCCCCGACCCACCAACCATGGTCTCAATCCCCCTGCCCCGACAGGGCACCCAAAAAAAGATATAAAAGCAATTGGGAGGGGGGACTCGGGGCTTTTTCCCTTGCCACCATCTCACGGAAGGAGAAAGTCTCCACATATGGAGTTAATAAACGCTCTTAAAATTTTCAGACGTGTGATGGGATCTCCTTTGAGGGGCATTTCGTGGGCAGAACAAAGCTAGAGTGTAGGAATGTGAGACAGAGACCAGAATTCAAGAAGACCCTTTGTAGGCATACCAGATACCAGTCCACTTGTGGCAGTGGCTGAGTGAGCAGTCAGGTTCATTTAGGCCCCCGGAGAGAACAGAAAGCTTGGATTATCTGCTGTGTGGATTAAAATATCCAAGATGTGTGCTGAAAGTCACCTGTCAAAAAGTGTACTTATGAGTAACATTTGCTTTCTCTAAGAAGACAAAGAATCACTTTCATGGGGACATATTTCAAAAGCAGGCCACAGAGTCACAACACATTTAACTTGCAACATTCAAAAATATTTTGTCAAAATTTGAGATTTTAAAAAATCTGAATTTAAAGCTGGAGAAAATAAATAAGAGTATTAAACTGGTTCTTCCTAGTTCAGCCATAAGCAATGGAATGAAACCCAAATAGACTCAAATTTGTAAAATGTAGGCACTGGAAAGATTACAGATTGACATCCTGTTAGAAATTTAATCTCCTTCTTAGGAGACAAAGGTAGTATGTACACTGTATAGCAACCAATTCTCTCGGCCAGCAGAATCAGAAATAGAGATGCCCGGCTCAAAGACAGCAGCCAACAGTCCTGTTTTAGATGTATTGCTTTCCACAGTCCTAGTAAATAAACAGCATCAGGTTCCTGAACTCAATCACTATGCCTCTTCCTCATCTCCCATTACAGGGCTTAGATGGTAATTTTTCATTCCAGCTATAATTTGGCTTTACTCACATTTTAACATTTTGGATCTGCTCTGATTTTGCTCCATCAGCCCTGACTAAACAGGTGGAAAGTCCTAGAAAACACATTTAGACATCAGATTGCTGTTTTGAAACTGAGGGGGTTGGGGTGTCGGGAATCTTCTTACTTAATAAGACTAACAATGGACACCCAGAAGGATGTGCAACCCCGAAAACAGCAGCCAATAATACACATCTGTGGAGAATGTCACACAGAAAACAGAATAAAATCCAGGGATCTAGTCAAATGCCAAGAATGTGGATATAGAATAAATGTACAAGAAAAAGATTATAAGATTGGGACTGGTGGTTTTTGATGCTTGGTGAAATGTGAATTCAAAAGAGCATCATCACTTGTATTGGATTTGCCACTGATGTTTTATACTGGATAGCTTCTGGATACCATACTTCCATTATGAATCCAACTATATCCATATGATTTAACTGCCTTTGGTTTTTTGAACTACACTGTATTTAGGGGTCAGTATTTTGTGTAAATAAATTTCTTGTCTAGTTAAAAAAAAAACCAAAAACCTCAAAAATACAAAACAAAACAAAACAAAAAAACCCCGAACATTTAGGCATCAGTGCCTAAAAAAATCAAGGACTTTTTTTTTATAGGTTTGCACACAAAATTCATATACATTGTGTGTCATGAATGTACATTGTTTCACACATCCCTTCATTCACATTGTTTTATACAATTAATCACCATTGATCTATGCCCACTACTACTCCATCCTCACTGGATTAATCCTAATGCCTTCACTCCTTCCCTCTGCCCATCAAACTCTTGAGACCTCAAGATTTCACAAACACACACACACACACTCCCTCTGCCCCCTCTCCTTCCTCTTTTGGACTTATATCCACATCTTATTAGTTATCCTTCTATTTTTACAATGATGGTCTTATGCAGTATTTGTCCTTATGAGACTGAACTAGTTCATTCAGCATCATGCTGTCTAGCCTCTCCCATGTTAAACAGTATTTTACAAACTGTTACAACTTGAGTGCTGCATAACAGGATTACATTGTATGTATGTACCACAATTTCTCATTAGTGACAGGATTTTTGGCATCTTGGTACTGGGGTGCTGCTTTAATAGAGACCCCAAATGTGGAAGCAGTTTTGGAAATGGAGAATGAGTACAGATAGAAGAGTTTTAAGGTGCCTGGTAATAAAATCCAACAATAAATAATTCAAAAGACATGTTGTGTTGGACAAATCTGCAGTCCAAGGTATCTTTAAAGTGCTAAAGAGCAAAGATACAGTTTAAATAAGTTGTAGTTGCAAGCTGTGGTTTATTAAATTGTTTTATATGGACGTGAAAGTTGAACAATGAATGAAGAAAACCAAAGAATTCATGCTTTTATATTATGGTAGTAGCAAAGTATCAAATATACCAAGGACTAGGAAAAGAAAAAAAATGTCTTGGTTTAAGTGTAACCAGGGTGTTCTTTAGAATTAAAGAAGGTGAAACTATCTCACATGTTATTAAGAGGCACTGGTTCTTGGAAAAAGACATCATGCTAAGAAAAATAGTCAAAAAGAAACCTCTCAATAGGATTGATGCCGTGACTGCAGGAATGGGCAGAAGCATGTCAGAGACCAGGAGGATTGGTGCAGGGCAGGGCAAGGCTTCGATCTGTTCTCCCAAAGGCCTCTTAGTGATAACTGACTTGATGGCATCCCACAACAGCAAGGGTGAAAGCCTAGTCTTGAAGGGACTGTGAAATTATGGACAAAGACAATTCTGGTAAAACACATAAAAGATAGGGAGACTTTTAACACCTGAATGGCCAACTCTCACAGAATTAAACTATAGAAACTTGAAGATCAGGCTCTAAATCATATTACTTTTAGGACAGAAGTGAATCTTTCTTAGAATTTTATTGTGGTAAAATTTATACATTAAGATAAAACTTGCTGTTTTCCAGTGTGTAATTCAATGATGCTAGTGACATTGGAGCTCTAGTGGTCTAGTGTTAAGGAGCTGCACTGCAACCCAAAAGTACATGGTTAAAATTTCTCCTGCTCTGCAGGAGAAAGATGGACAGTTTCCTCCCACGCAATTTACAGCCTCTGAAAACCCACTGGAGGGTCTGCTCTGACTCGCCAACACATAACAATGACATTAACTCTCTTTTAAAATCCAATTCCATCAGCATTGATTACAAATTTGCAATGATCCCAGGTGCGCTCTGGCCAGGCAGGGGTCATTAGCTAAACTCCCAAGCACCTAATGGTCTCTAGAGCTCAAACCAAGAGCTTTGGTATGTCATGGGAGGGGGCAAATGGATAGTTTTCACATGTAAATAGATCAAAGTGGCAGAGTGAACACAGCTCCACAGTCCAGTCACACCTTCCACTCTCTATTATTCTCCTCTGATAATGTGTGCATTACAGCTCTCAAGCAACTGCACCATTAAACCTCACACTTTTGTTTTGGCATTTTTCATGTCAGGCACCAAAAGAAAGTTGAAGACCTGTCCTACAAAACCCATGAAACCAAATACAAGTAACAAGTACAAACCAAGTTCATTACAACTCTGCAAGTAAAGCTTCATTTTGAAAAGCCTGTTTTTTAAGGCAAACTGTTGTATAGATCACATTTTCCTCAGCAGCACTGGCCCTCATTTACATATGATAAAAGTATTCGCCATCACAGACACTTTCAACAGAAAAAACTGGTCAAAGCTATTACCATCTTTGAATTACAGCAAAAATAAAATTTTACTGTGATTTTAAAGTTTACAAAAAAGATGTTTCATTCATTTATTGGTATACCTTTTCCTTCCTTTCCAATTCACTTTGTAGTCAATGTCTTGTCTGAGATTGTCAACTGCCAAAGCAAGGTTAATAATCTATTTCCTTCAGATAGTCCCTCCCTTCTCCCACTGCAATGCAGTGCTCAGGATCCACTCATAATTTTCCTGCTCTCCATACCTCCATGTTCACCTTATTTTTTGTAACAGAAGTCCTATGCAGTATTTATCCTTTTGTGAGGGAGATACTTCACTCAGCATGTCTTACAGACTCATCTATATTGTGTAGTGTTTACAAGTTCACTGCTTCTCAATGTTGCATAATATTCCATTGTGTGGATTTACTAGGGTTTTTCTATCCATTTACTTGTTCACAGGCACTTGGGCTGCTTCCATCTCTTCATGATTATGAATAACAAATCTTAAAGTAAAATTCTAAAGAACTATTTTCCTTTTCTGATCCATATTTCTAAGATTTGAACCAAATTAAGTACTAATTCAAATGACAAAAATATTAAGAAATGTTATGTGTTGCTGAGTTGAAAGTGATTCATAGCTGACCCTCCAGCAGGTTTTTAAGAGGCTATACATCGTCCAGGAGATTCTCATCTTTTTCTCTTGGAGGAGCCGGTAAATTAGAATTGAGTACCTGTGGATTGGTAGTACAGCTCCTTACCCACTAGGCCATCAGAGTGCCCTAAGAAATTATAGCTTCCTAAATTTTTATTATGTCAACTGGGCAAAATGTACTAAATGCTAAGAGGATTTCTGTTCAGAAAATATCTTGGGGCTGTTCTGGGGGTTTTATTTTTTTTGGAGTTGTTTTTGTTTTGACTGATACTAGAACAATTCATCTTGCTCAGCTCCACAATCCAAATTCTTGGCATCAGCAGCCAGAAAATCAAAAGATGAATTTTATTAAGAAAATCTGCCCTCAGAGAACTCTTCAAAGTGCTAAAGCACACTAATGTTGGTCTAGACAAAGGTGTGCCTTATCCAAGCATGGTCTTCAGAAGTACTTGTTATGCATCAGATAGTTGGACAGGACTAAGGATGACAGAAGAACTGATGCCTTTGAATTATGGTGCTGGAGAAGAGTATTAAACCATGGACCATCAAGAGAACAAACAGTTCTTTCCCTCATTTGCATGACAACAGTCTAGAATAAGAGATGCATAGTAAAGTGGACTGGAGGGCATGGGGGAGGGAGGAAATTGTGCAATAATGAAAAAAAATTCTTTAAAGAGAAAAGTGAACAGGGATGGGGGCAGAAAGAAAATGTGCAACAATGAATAAATGGAAATCCAAGTTTTCTGTGAACGTTCATTAAAATATCAATAATAAAAAAGGGAGGAAAAAGAGAGAGAACAAACAGGTCATCCCTAGAGAAGGTGAAACCAGACTGCTCCATGGAGGCAAGGATTTTTAAACTCCCTCTGACATACTTTGGGCATTTGCTAGGCGGGACCAGTCCATGGAGGAGGACATCATGCTTGGAAGGGTGGAAGTACATCACTAGAGGGGAAGACCCTGGAAGAGATGGACAGAAACAATAACTGGGGTAATGGGGGTTGGTGTGCCAGAGACAGTGAGATAGGCTCGGGACAGGACAGGATTCAAAGCTAATGTGCATAGGGTCACTATGAATTAAAAGCGACTGATAACACATTAACAATATATGAATTTATATCCAACTTATTTCAAAAAATATTTTCCTGTGACCTTGGCCTTTTTGAATACTCAAGACTAGCTAAAATGTTAAGAGACTGAAGCAATAATTATTTTAAATAAGTAGGGGGGAAAAAACCAGAACTCAAAGAAAGATCACAGAATTCAAAATTCTAGTTGATGTTTTGATAAGGTGATGCCTTATAAAAATTATTACCTTTGTTCTAAATAGAATAAATATTGTTTTACCTAGCAGTAATCCCTACGTTTAATTTGGGTTAACAATGTTCTCACTACCTTTATGAAAGAAAATAACAATATAATCATAAAGTTTAATTAATCATTTTTGGGGTAGATTTATTAATATTTTTAAATATTCCGTATTACCTTTAATAAAATACATATACCAATAGGTGATGAACAGATCGTTTTATGGCTTACTTAAAAACTTAAGTGAGGAAAATAGACATTTACCACACTAGTAGCTGGTTTTCATTTCCCCCCTTTTTTAAAAAGGAAAAATGTCTTTAATATAAAAAGAGTTCCAAAAAACTTTAAAAGGTTCCCAGTAATGATTACGTCTAAAATGTACAAGATTTTAAACATAATTTATATAAAAGGCTAAAAACAAAAGGATTTAGTTCTGCTTTTCCTTTTTAAAAACTCCACAAGATTCGTGACATAAAGTTCAACAAGTTATCACCATCGGCGCCTCAGTCGTCCTCAGAATCACTGTCCCCCCTTGTGGGGACTGAACTTCGTACTGTTGACAGTAACATGTCGTCTACAGGTTTCCTGGGGTTTTCTTCCAGATCTGTCTTGATTGCTCCAGACTCAGACAATTTCCACTCCAACTCTATGTGATAAAAAAGAGAAAATGAACTAAGTAACAGTCCTGGATGGGGTCCCTAGCACATTTAATTTCACCAAGTTACATTTTTTTGTGAAAACTAATACCAAAATGTGATGATAATCTTAGTGCCATAATGTTAAGATTCCTGGAAAAGAAGGGGGAAGGGAATCAAATGTTTAATAAAGGGTGGTGCAAAATACTTTCACACACTCTTCTGGAGGATAAGATCAAATGAAAAATTATAGAAATTAGAAACTGGAGATTTTTTAAAAAAAAAAAAAAAGCAAAGGCTAAAAACCTGTTTCTCAGCTCGGAATGACCCAATAAAGCAACTAGCATGAAATAACTCAAGGAAATAATTTTAACAGACTTGCTGGCAATCTAAGTATTTTAGTTAGTAAGTGGAAATGTTTATGCCTCACACCCAATAGCTCTAATACAATAAAAAATCAAATGTGACACTCTAGAAACGATTGAACCAAACATGTAACAACCATAAAGCACCTAACTTGTACTTAATAAAGTACAAAAACAGTAACTAAAGACTGTATTTCTATCTCATATTCAGTGTAATTCCACATGAGTGTGCAATGTTTGTGAAGCAAAATCAACTGCTGGGTTTTTCTACTGCGTATAAGAGCTCAGGCAGAGGCAGAAGGAAAGAACTAGCCAAGAGATTCTAAACAGCCTGGATTATGGTTAAACAACAACCCCCCCCAACACCCCTCAAGTCAATTCTAATGCACAGCGAGCCTCTATTAGGTTTCCTGTAAATTTTAATGAGCAGCCAACCACCTTTTTCTCCTGGGAAACAGCTGGTGGATTCACACCTCAGGTCTTTTGGCTGGCAGCTCAGGAACCCACTATGTCCAGTTTAAAGGAGAATCAACGCAGTGATGTGATGCTCTGCTAATCAGGAACTTCAATAAAAATCTGACAACTAACTTTACTAAAACGCTATTAATGTGAAGTGTTCTGTAGAAATGAAAGAAGAAACCCTGGTAACATAATGGGTTAAGTGTAGGATCCCTAACCAAAAGGTTGGCAGTTAAAATCCACCAGCCACTCCAAGAGAAAAAAAATGAACAGTTTGCTCCTGTTAAAGAGTCACAGAACTCTAGAAATGCACAGATACCTAACGCATGGTGGGTTTATAGAGATAAAAAATATACTAGTTTTCAGCTCTACGTATTATGGTTCAATATTACAAAGTCCCAATTTCTTACAATTCTGAAGATTTCTGGTTACTGACTCAAAATTTATTCTTATACATATGTTATGTTATTATTATGTACCATTAAGCTGGAACCGACCCATTAGCTGACCCTCCAGTGGTTTTCCAGAGTCCATAAATCACACAGGAGTAAAGGCTATCTTTATCCTATGGAGGAGCTGGTGGATTCGAACCTCGTGCATCTGGATTAACAACGCAACAGCTTACCACTAACTGTTGTTGCTGAGTACAGGCGAGTCACAACTCACTCACAGCTGACCCTTCAATGAGTTTTCAGAGGTGAAAAGTTGCCCAGGAGGTGAGTGCCTATCTTTCTCCCACAGAGAAGCTACTGGATTTGAACTGCAAACCTTTGGGTTGGCAATGCAACTTCTTACCACTCAGCCACCAGAGCTCCCCTACGACTACTAAAGGAAGTGGGTATTCTATTCAATAGAAATATCCCCTGTGATCTCTAATGTGCCCTTGCCCATATCTCAGAACCCCTTACCATCTCTCGTCAAGTTCATGCCACCAAACACTAGAGGACCAATAAATTGAGCCTTGATATCACCTTCAAGATAAACAAACACTGTGGGCAGATTCCTGTCAGGGTAATTGGGTATGCAGGTTGTTGAAATAGCTTTGATGAATTTAACATCAGAAAATTTCCTTGCAAGTTCAGTGAAGTGCCGATTGATCAGAGCACAGAGGGGAATCCTATAAAAGAGAAAAAAGAAAAAAGACAATGCTCTTGATTCTGTATATACAGAACAAAACTCAATTACCCTTCTACCCTATATAAAGCTTCCTGAGAGTTTCCGAAGTTCCTGTCTGCTATTCTGGTCAACATCAAATGTGTTGTTTTGGGGGCCATCAATTAATCGAGACCCTATGAACAAAGGATCTGCACTCGCTGTGCCATCCTGACCATCTCTGGAACCCTTGATTTGAGCCTGTTGATATAGACACTGTGTCAATCCATCCTCTTGTGAGTCTTCCTCTTTTTCGGAGACCTTCCAACCTTTCTAAGCATGATACCCTTTTTCAAAGACTGGCCCCTCCTACCAATATCTGCAAAGTCTCTGAGACAAAGTTTTGCCATACTTGCCTCCAAAGAGAACCCTGCTTTCATTTTCTCCAATACAGACCTATTTGTTCTCTTGGAAGTCCATGACATATTCAGTACTCTTCTCCAGAACCACAATTCAAAGGTATTAAGTCTTCCGTTATCCTTAATCACTGTCCGACTTTCAAATGCATATCAAGCAACTGAGAAGAACATGGCTTGGAGTAGGCTGACATCACTGCTTTTTAGTACTCTGGAGAGATCCCTGACAGTAGCTTTTCCTCAACGTGCAATCTTTTGATTTCTCGACTGCTGGTACGAAAGATGTTGATTTTTAGATGCCACTGTTGACAACTTCAATCTTTTCTCCATTTATCATGACTATCAGTCCACTAGTGAGGACTTTTTTCTTGATGTTGAGATGTAATTCATACATACTGACAGCTCTGGTCTTTGATCTTCTGGTAAGTGCTTCAAGTCCTCCTCACTTTTAGCAAGCAAGATTGTGTCATCTGCATAACGCAGGCTGTGAGAGAGTCTTCCTCTGTTCCTGATGCCATATTCTTTTTCATCAAGTCTGGCTTCTTGGAAGACTTCGTATATAGATTGAACAGGTATGGAGATAGGATACAGTCTTGACGCATACCTTTCTTGATTTTAAACCATGCTATGGTCTCTTGCTCTATTCCGAAAACAGCCTCTTGGTCTAGGTGTAGGTTTTGTATAAGTGCAATTAAGTGTCTGGGATTCATATAATTATCAATTTGTTATGATCCACACAGTCAAATGCCTTTGCACGGTCAGTAAAATGCAGACTTCCCATCCTCAGGAAAGATGAAGAACTCAAAATACAAATCCAGTTTAAGTGGGTCCATTAATAAGATAGAAAAAACAGCTTAAACATAAAAGATCATTACAGTGCCTGCAAGAGTGAATAAGATAACATCTGAGATTTAGATTGTGAAAAATGGATCAGAAAGCACGTCCTGTTTTCCCAAAAATCCTAGTCCACCGATGAGGTCTCTAGTATAAGAAAGAAAAAGAGCAGGTAGATGAGAAACAATTGTACAAATCAGTACAAAGGCCTCCAAGAATGTGGAACAACTCAGAATTTTGAAATGCTACACTCTCTCAAGTAAAGTAACTTAGGAATTCCTTGTCAACAAATAGTACATCTTGTTACTACATTTTAACATTATGAAAATAACTCACGAAACAGTAATCTGAAAGCAATAGCATGAAAACTAGGCACTGAGGTTTGTGAGTTAACAAAAACATTCAATAACACTAACAAAATGAGCGGCAATACGGACTAAATACAAAGTGTTCAAGACAACAATGCAAATGAACAATAACACAATAACATGGAAATAACACAAATAAATAAATAAACAGTGTTCAAGACATCAATGCAAATGAACATTTTTAAAGATATAAAGATAGTATGTAAGAAGAGCTCACCCTTGCTTGTAAAGGTGCAAGATTACCCACAAACCCTTGCCAGCTTGGGTAACCTCTTGAACATAATCTTTTCCTGAGATTTCCAAAACTTCTCCAAATTTATTCTTGAGTTTAGTTGCTTTCCATTCTGCCAGTCTCTGCTGCCTGAACAAAAGGAGAAAAGTGTCTTACACACATGCATTCCTGAGTGCACACATAAATGTACTCTTTCCACACTAACTTTTGTAAAGGCCCACATTTATATATGTGCTCCAAGGCAAACCCTAGACAAGTTTATGGAAATCTGCAACATTATTTAATTATCAGCAACTCAACTCACTGCTGTCAAATAGGAACCAACTGATACTTGAAGCTCCAGCACGTTTTCAGAGGCTGTAAATTGCATGGGAGGAGACTGCCTATCTTTCTTCAGAGGTGGTTATTATGGATTGTAGAGTAAGAATCGACTCACAGCTGAGCTTATTAAGTCTTCAGAGGCATAAACCACACAGGAGCAGACTATCCATCCTTCTCCTGCAGTTACTAGCGGATTCAAAGCATATGCCTTTAGTTGGCAACGTAGTTCTGGTGAATTCAAAGTGGCCACCTTTGAGTTGGAAGCACAACTTCTTTCTGATTAGGCTATCAGAGCTCTCTTATTTTATGATGCTGCTATTGCTGTCGCTACGTGCCATCACAGCTCAGACTCAACACAACAGCTGACTCACCAGCAGGTTTTCAGCTGTAGGACACTGCACAGGAGACTGGCCATCTTCCTCCCTCAGAGTGGCTGGTGGATTCACATCATATGCTTTGGGGTTGGCAGAGCAGCTTCTTACCAATAAGTTAACAGAGCTCTGTCATTTCCAAATGCTATTTTAGCCATAAATTAATTTTCCAAAGTACAAACATTTTATTACCAAGCAAGACCCCAAAAAATCCCTCTGGGCAGCACGAACCTGTACATTTCGATAGCACGTTCATCCTCCTCATTAAATTCATCTTCATTCTCCTCCAGCTCTTCCAAAGTCATCTCTTCATATGTTTTCACTAAAAAGGAGTTATGTGATCAAGAAGCAAAACATTTAAGAGACAAATAAATACATACTGTGCTTTTTTTGCTTCACTTTTCTTCTAAAGAAACGTATACAATATCAAACGACCATCGAGCCACCAAAATAAAGAGTGTTTAAGGATTTGCACTAGTAAATGAAAAATTAAGGGTGTTTTTAAAAGATGTATCTATGCTGACATCTGTGGATGTAGCTGTCTTCCAGGTGATACCAAGGACATAAATAAGAACTTTGTCATGGACAGAGTTTATTAACAGCTCTCATCTCATCCAAAGAGACAGGAAACCAGCCAGTGTCCTCTGGGAACAAACCTTTACCCTAGAGTTAAAAGTGATAATCATATCACCGTATGGCCTTTTCTTATGAGGGACTGTTGTTAGATGCCATCAAGTCAACCACGACTTATAGCAAGTGTATGAACAACAGAACCAAACGTTGCCCTATCTTGCTCCATGCTCATGATCTCTGATGTGCTTCAGACTACTGTCACAGTCACTGTGTCAGCCCATCTCACCCAAGGTCTTCCTTTCTTTCTCTGACCCCTACCTCTCCCAGCTTATTTTTCCCCAGGGTTGGCTCCTCCTGAAAACATGCCCAAAATACAAGAGATGAAGGTTAGCCATCCTTGCCTCTAACGAGCAGCCTGGCTTCACTTAATCTAAGACAGATTTGTCTCTTTTGTTGACAGTCCATGGGATAGTCAGATTTTACATTACAATACAAAGGCGGCAATTCTTCTTTGACTTTCCCTATTTACTGTCCAACTTCCAGATGCATAGGAAGCAACTGAAAATATCAAGGCTTGGATCAGGTGCACTTGAGTCTTCAAATAGACATCACTGCTCTTCAGCACAGTGGCAAGGTCCTCAGTAGCTAGTTTCCCTAATGCAACATATTTCTGATTTTTTTTCTTTTTTAAATTTTGCAAAACAAGTGACAAAGGTTATTGCGGAAATAAGACAGAGAGAGGCATGATGGTTCCTATTGGCCTGGCAGTAAGGATTTTTGTTTTCTTGATGTTGTTAGGTCGAGTACGACTCACAGTGTCCCAATGATAAAGAGACTTGAACCCTGTCCTATCCTGTGCCATTCTCATCATCTGACACATTTGAGCCCACTGCTGCAGTCATTATGTCAATCCATTATGTCTTCTTTTCTTTCTCTGACCCTCATTTTCCCAAGCATGATGGCCCTGTCCAAAGGAACAGCTTTTGCTATCAACATGTCCAAAGTATGGGAGACAAGCTTCACCATCTTTTTCTCCAAGGAACACTCTGGCTGCACCTTCTCCAAGACACACTTGTTTATTCTTTTTGGCCCATAGCATGTTCAGGACTGTTCTCCAACACCACAGTTCAAAGGATGACTACTTTTGTCATACTTATCCACTGTCCAGCTCTCAGATGCATGCGAAGTGACTGAAAAGACCATGGCCTGAATCTGGTGCACCTTAGTCTTCAAACTGAGGTCACGTGTCTGACAGCGGACTTGCCGACTTGCCCAATGCAATACTTATCCTGCCCTTCTGACTTCTGAGAGTAGAGTGGTGACTGTTGATCCAAGCAAGACAAAATCACTGACAACTTTTATCATTTCACCATCTATAATGATGCTGCCTAATGGCCCAGTGGTGAGAACCTTTGTTTTCTGGATATTAAGATATAATCCACACCAAAGACTGTAGTCCCTGATCTTCTGCAGCAAGTATTCCAAGTCCTTGCCATTTTTAACAAGCAAAGTTGTGTCATCACAGTACAATAACAATGCAGGTTAAGGAGTCTTCCTCTGATCCTGATGCCACATTCCTGATGCTAAAGTCCAGGTTCATGAATTATTTGCTCCAAAAAGTCTCAGCACTTGCCCTTTTTGACCAATAAGCAGCTTTGGATCCAATCCATCACTGCTCCTTCCTGAACACTTTTCCTCCTCTGCTTTCCTAGGCACCCCTCTCCAACTAGATCTTCATGGCTGGCCCTCCCTGAGAGCCTTCCCTGACTGGAGTTTCCCTGGGCTCATACCTGGGGATTCCTTGTTCTCTTTATCTATATCCATTCCCTTGGTGATCATGTCTACTCTCACTGCTTTGAACATTACCAATATTCTGACAACTCCCATATGTATGCCTCCACTGAGTTTTCTCTAATTCAAAGGAAAAAAAGACTCTTCTTCCCACCTAACATTTCCATTTGTTTAATAAGTTATCTCAAACTTAAGATGGCCCAAAGCGACTTCCTGTTCCCTCCAAGCCTACCTGTCTCTTAGGTCCCGCATCTCATCTGGAGACTCCATTCCTCCAGTGTTCAAGTGAAAAGCCTGGCAGTCATCGTGACTCATCTCTCCCTCATAGTTCCCACAAGATCCATCAGCAATCCTGTTAGCACTACATCCAAAATACAGGCAGAGCTGATGACTTCTTACTACTTCTACCACTCCTGTTCAAGCCATTGTTGTCTCACACTTGTTCATTTTCACCTAAGTTCCCAGAAGGGTCTCCCTGCTTCCTGCCTTAACACCCCCTCTCCAGGGTCTGCTCAGCAAAGCAGTAACAGAACAATGCTTTCAAAATGGAGGTACATCACCCCTTTGTTGAAACTTTAAGGCCAAAGTCTTTACTAAAAGCTACAAGGCACTGAATGATTTCACTCCTAGCTGCCTCTAAGAACACACTTGCCACCACTCACCCAGTCACACCAGCCTACTAACGATTCTTAAACATGCCAACTCTGCTTTCCATTTACTATAGCTCACTCCACTTCCATCAAACCAAAATCAAGTCTGCTGCTGCTGAGTAGATTCCAACTCAAAGTGACTCTCCACTGTGTTTCCAAAGCTGTAACTCTTTTGGGGAAGAAAGGGCCCATCTTGATCGATAAAACAGTTGATGGAATCAAACCACTGACCTTTTGGTTAGCAGTGTGACTCCTAACACACGCCATCATCTTAAGACATACTCAAATGTCCATTTCACGTGCTGCAGGTCATTACCTCACTTGCTGTATGTAAGGAGGACCTGACATGCTTGTTCCAAAGGACCAAAGACTGCAGTCTTGAATATGGCTTTCATCTCAACCTCAAGAAAACAAAAATCTTCACCCCTGGACCAGTGGGCAACATCATGATAGATGGGGGAAAGGCTGCAATTGTCAACGATTTCATCTTGCTTGGATCCACAGTCAACATCCTTCATACCAGCAGCCAGGAGATTAGGAGACTTCTATTACTGGGAAAGTCTGCTGACAGGTATCTCTCCAAAGTCCTAGAGCACATTGGTGTCAGTTTAAAGACCAAGATGCAGCTGATTCAAGCCAGTCCTTCCAATAACCTGAGATGCATCAGAGAGCAGGATAATAAGTAAGGATGACAGGAGAAGAGTCGACACATTTGAATTGTGGTGTTAGAAAAGGGTGGCTGGCTATCCAAAGTGGCTGAATGGCCCACCTGAACAGTATCCACTGCTCCACCAACCATTTCCACCCCCTTTCCTGTTTTATTTCCCCATATTGTACTTACTTATTATGTTTATTGTCTGTCCCCTTACTAGAATATATGTTGCATGAAGAAAGGAAATTTTGTGTGGTTGTGCATAGCTAAATCCCACTGTCTCGAATACCTGGTATCTGTTGTGTGTCACCCGGTAAGATTCAAATTTACAGCAACCTTACAGAACAGAATGGAAGCATCCCATAGGGTTCCTGGGTTATGATCTCTCCAAGAATAGATCATCAAAGCTTATTTCGTGAAAATTACTATTGTGTTTGAACCACCAACTCTTTGGTTAGCAGATGAGTGCTTCAACTACTGCATCACCAGAAACCCTTATTAACAGCACCTAGATGGGATTCACTAAATAGTTGATGGCTAAGTCGCTAAGTCATTGCAATATATCCTTTTCTAAGTCAGTTATGAACAGGTAGTAAAAGCATTAGTCCTTGTGATCAACCCATCCAAAACCCTGTCACACATTTGAAAACGTCTGAATCTCTTGTTTAAAAGGCACATCCCTGGGCCCCATCTCTAGTCTGCTTCCGTAGAATTAGGAATTTTCTCCTGTCATTTCATTCTCTCCCTGAATTTTATTTTTCTTACAAAACATAGCAATTCAACAGTCTCTACTTAGACCACTTAGTATAGTATATAATTCTGTTCACTCTTCTCTTCTGAGTTGTTCCGCATTTAAAAACACAAATGTACTTCCCTCTTAGAAACCTACCTAGTCTTTCAAGTTGCTATTGTGAAAGTGGTTCCAAATACACAGTTATTAAAAAGTAATGCAAGAAAGTCTGACCATTCTTACTAGTTAAGCTTGCTGCTTGATTTTAAGATGACTTAAGGAGATATTTTTTTACTTAAAGTTTAAAGATAATCTAAGGACAACAGTTCCAGGGACTCATACATCCTCTATGGTTCCAGAAAGGTTAAAATCCATAATGAATTAAAATTTTGTTCTTCCCTGTCCCCATGTGGTCAGGATTCTTCAACAAACTCTTTGATCAAAGTGTTCACTAGTGGAATACAAGTGCCACCTGGTTCTGAGAGGCAGTTGTTCATGGAGGTTATAGGCCACCAACTCTATATCTTCCTCCTATTCCTCACTCAGCTTCTTCCTCTGTTACTCATGTAAATAAACACCAATCATTGTCCCATGGACGGTGAACCTAGCACACCTCAACAGACTCCAATTCAGACTGGAGGTTCACCTAGGAGAAAAACTTATAAATATGACATACTGCAAACATCAGGGGTTTTTTACTGCAAACATCTTACGCTTCCTCAAATTTAGCTATATTTTCAATTCAATCAATCAAACTACAAAGATAGCAAAGTATAACGTCAGGAGAATGCAAACACTAAAATCTTTTGAAAACATTTCTATGTCAGGCTGCATAGTAAATCACAAACCAGGAAGTCAGATGTAGAGATAGTTCAGGATTCTCGTCTGCTCATTGGACACTAACGAGGGATTATGAAAGTGAAAGATTTTCTGAAGTTCCCCAAACTAGACAGTCCAGAAAGGTAAAGGCTGTGGACATCCTGTGGCCTGCCAGAGGCCATGGACTAGCTCCACAGCAGCTGAGTCTTGACTCTTGCTCAAAGCATTCTAACTACAACAGGTAGAGGTTTAGAAAGTCATTTCCTAAGCCTGAAACACATGGAATAAAGTGAGTGTGCTCACCAATTGACTGCTGAAGGACTCGCTGCTCCTCCTCTTCCTGTTCCAATTCTTTTGAATTTTCCTTTGGGGGCAAGATGCCTTTTTTGCGTAAGATGTCATTCCACTCGGTATCTGCATTGGGGTCCTAGAACAGAAAAATCAAGAACACCATGAGTGCAAAGTCCAGTGTGGAGGGTGCCATACTGGGGAAGGGGTTACGTGAGAATTGAGAAACGCAGACCAAATTACTCTGTGGCCTATTTATTTTCTGAGGTGTTAAATGGTCTATACCATTCATTCTACTCTTATGCTCTTCCACTGTACACTCATCCCACTCTGCTCATCTTGGAGCAACAAATGACTCCAACTGCAGACTGGCATCAGATCTAGCCTCTGCTGAGTATTCAGTGAATGACCTGGACTGACTCACTGAACAGATATTTATCAATTATAGAACCAGGGTTTGTTGTTGTTCTTGTTGACTGCCATCAAGTTGAGTGACTCATAGCAACCCTATGAACAAAAACCCTGAAGCCTTTTTGAAACTATCGTTGTTTCTCAAAGTTCATATAGTTTGCAGAGGCATGTTGTTTAGGAAGCGAATGCCATTCCTGCTTATAGAACCAAGGCAGTTGTTGTTGTTAAGTACCGTCCAAGTTGTAGGCAACTCATAGTGACCCTATGAGCAAAAGACCTGGCACTTGTGTAACTTTCATCCTTTCTCCAGGTTCATAGGGTTTCAGGAGGCAAGCTATTTCGGAAGTGGATGCCACTCATGCTTCTGAACTTGTTTCAATCTGGGAGCTCCACCAAACAATGTCCACCATGGAAAACCATTATCGCATTTGACACATCAGTGTCACAGTGTTTAGCATCACAGCCACTACAAGTTACCTCTGTAGAGCAAATGGACAGACCAGTGCTATACCACCTGGAAGCAACTAAGGTAGTAGGGTTTAAACACTGGACTGCTATCATAAATTGAGTGGGACTTCCCCCCAAATAAGGATGTCATGGTATATCGTGGAAACTATGTAATGATCCCTCATGATCTGGCAAACTCCACAGTTCAAGACAGAAATGTGGAATGCAACACAGCCCTTACTCACGAAAAGGAAGCTTCCCTAGAATATGTCCTGTAACACATTTCTCACTGCTGTCGTTTGTATCTCAACTCATAAAGACTACCTTCCTGCAGTTTTCCAATATCACTCACACAGGAGTGCACCTATCTTTCTGCTTCAGAACTGCTGGTGGATTCGAATTGCCACAGAGGTGCCACTACAAAGTACACCGCCAGAGCTCCCTTTTATCTCACAAGACATAAAAGAGGCGCAAAGTAGACCTCAGAACTACCAAGAAATAATCACCAGGATTAGGAATAGGATCTGACCCGGATGGCATGTAGCAACTTACCTATTTAGTTTACCTTTATCATAGACCTACTTAAGAGAGAAGTGCATTTACAAAGATAATTTGTTCCACAATGGAACAAACTGAAAAGTGAGTGCACCCCAAACAGAAGACCATCATTCGGGGGTGTCGGGGAAGAAGGGTGAGGAACACGAGTTCCAGGAGTTCTCTGTATCTTTTAAGTATTCTGAGCTGCTTCCGGAGCCCTACAACTGGTCCATGATACACCTACTTAGCTGATCAAAAGGGGCAGATGTACAAGAAGTAATTTCTGTCAGTTAAGCCCAAGAGGAAAGATACTGGGATTGGCAATGAGGAGCGCACAGCAGGATTTGGGGTCCAGCCAAAGGTCTGGCAGGGCCACGCCCGCCCTCTAGCACTGCGCCTGCGCACGGCCGAGATTCGCACGCCCCTGCCCTGGCATGTCCCGTAGACCCGGTCGGGACCGTCCACAGCTGGCTCAGACTCAACGTCTGCCGCTGGCTCCTGACCCCCACCTCCCCGTTTGCTCACCTGCATCTTGTTTCCAATCGCTTAAATCAGGCGGCGAGCCCAGGCCTTCAGGTCTGCTCTGCGCACGCGCTCAGCCGCGCCTCTCTTCTATCGAGCTGTGGCTTCGCCCGAGCAGCTGACACTAGGCGGAGCTGGAGTCTGCGCCTATCCGCGCCTGTCCCCGCGGGCACCTGCGCCTGCGCAGTCGGGCACGCCCAGCGTCAGGCTGAGCCCGGGAGTTCTCAGGGGCTGTGCCAAAGCCTCAGGAATACCTTACATGGTCTCAGGAGGAGGGTTGGTGGGACTGGGTGGAACTGCCGGAAAGCAAACTACCTTCTTCAGGACGGAAGCAAGCATGCAAGGAAGTCTCCAGGGCACAATGGCGGAGGCTGTCTTTGACTAATAAGTCAAAAATAGAAATGCTTTCAAGTGACCGTGAGGCTTGCCTGGAATTCACAGAACATCATTTCAAGTAAGGCAACTCAGTGCATTAAGTGTTGGTGCAACTAACCTAAAGGCCAACAGTTTTAATTCATCACCTTTTCAGCAGGATAATGAGGAGCTGGGACTAACTCTTTGAAGTGGGTTTTGTTTACTATGTACCAACCATTATTTAGCCTCTGGAACTAAACTCAGTGCCCTGGAATAGAACCTAATCATAGCTGCTGCTCCTGCGGATTTTCTAGAACTTGTAAATCACAAAGATTCTTCCCTTCAGTAGCTCTGTGAGAGAAAGAAGGGCAATCTCCTTCAGTAAAGCTTACAGCCTTGGCAGCCCTAGAGTCAGAACAGACTAGGTAGGCTGCAGTGGGTCTTGGGACTATAGCAGTGATGAAAACAAAAAAGGTGAAAGTGAGTTCACCTTAGTTGAGCCTTAGGCTTATCCCAGCCAACTGGGTGACACAGCAAAAAAATCAGTTTTAACAAGAGCTCTGGTGGTATGTATAGTTCTTGTTGTATTGGGCTACCATCAAGAGACCATGCATCTCTGAATATTGGAATCTACCAATGGCTCTACAAATAAAGATGAGCATTTTTTTCTGTTAACATATGGTGTTGTTATTGTTATGTGCCATCGAGTTGCTTGCAACTCATAACGACCCTCTGTACAACAGCCCTGAAACCTGCTCTATCCTATGCCAATCTTACTGTCTGACATACCTACCCCCATTCCCCAGTAACTGTACCAATCCATCTCATCGACGGTCTCCCTCTCTTTCTCCCTTCCTTCACCCTTCCAAGCATGATGTCCCTTTCCAAGGACTGGTCTCTCCTTGCAACATGCCCAAAGTTTCAGAGGAAGCTTCAGAATCATAAACCTTAATAGACAGTTGCAATGAGTTGGAACTTACTTGCAGTGAATTTCAAGTTTGACTTCATCCTGCAGAGGTGTTCAAGTGGTGCAGTGGATTAAACATTGGACTGATAACCAAAGGTGATTTTTGTTAAAGTTAGGGATTTTTTTTTAAGCTTTTTATAGGCTAAATTGTGGGAAGCCGAATACCAAATTTAATATTAATAATAAACCAAATGCTGTATCAGAATATGAGGGAGGTGTAATACAAGCTGGAGTTCACCTTGAGGCACTAAGAGTTTCTTAGTTTGTATTACCTTAATCCCTCCCTCCTGAGATGAGCAAAAGGTAAACAATAGAGAAGAACTCCATCTTATTTGCAAAGGACTTCCTCATGATCCTTTGGTTTTGTTTTCTACTCCCTTGTGATTTTCCTTTGTTTACCTTCCTGATGATTCTCAATAAATACACAGTGTTATACTCTCCTGTTCTCCTGAATGCTGGTATTATAACTGTTGATTGTGGATCCAAGTAAGATAAAAATCGTTGACGATTTCAATCTATCATCCTTACTCATTGTCAAACTTTCATTTGCATAGAAGTAATTTAAAAGGCCAGGCTTGGATCAGGCACACCTTAGTCTTTAAATTGATACCCTTGCTCTTTAGCTTTTGACAGATGCTACTATTGATATTGACTGTGGATCCAAGTAAAATTAAATTATTGCCAACTTCAGTCTCTTCTCCATCTATCATAATAGTGTCAGAAATCTAGAGGACAGCTACCTGTCCAATGACTGAAAGGAATCCATATTTATTCCCTTTCCCAAAAAAAGGTGATTCTACCAAAGGTGGAGATTATAAAAAAGGGAATTTTGGTGGCCTACTGACAAGAAGTTGTGCTGGAATCCCAAAGGCACACAGTTCAAGGACACCAGCTGCTGCACAGGAGAAGGATGGGCAGTCTCCTCCCATGCAATTAATTGCCTCTGAAAAACTGCTGGAGGGTCAGCTGTGGGTAGGTTCTGATTCTACAGTACAAAGCAGCAACATCACTAATGTCACATGCAAGTAAAATCTTGCTGAGGATAATGAAAAAAATTAAAAATATCTAGAACAGTACATTAACAGAGAACTGCCAGAAATACAAGACTAGAAGAGGCTTATCATTGCTAATGTCAGATGAATCATGGTTGAAAGAAGAGATTATCAGAAGGATATCTATTTGGGTTTTATCTACAATGCAAAGGCATTTGGCAATATGGGTCAAAACAAATTGTGGCTAACACTGAGAAGAATGGGAATGCCAGAACACCTGATTGTGCTCATGTGAAACCTGTCACTTGACCAAGAAGTTGTTGCCTAAACAGAGCAAGGGAACAACACTACAAGATTCAAAATCAAGAAAGAAATGTGTCAGGGATGTACTCTGTCTCCATACCTTTTCATTCTATATACAGATCATTCGGGAAGATGGACTTTATTCAGAAAAAGTGTGGCTGGCATCAGGATTGGAGGAAGACTCATCAAAAACCTGTGTTATGCAAATGACACAATTTTGCTCACTGGAACTGAGGGGGACTTGAAGCATTTGCTGCAGAATGTCAAGGACTGTAGTTTCAATATGGATTGAAGTTCAATGTCAAGAAAACAAAGTTTCTTAACATCAGATCAACAGGCAGTATCATGATAGATAGAGAAAGGATTGAGGTTGTTAACTATTTCATTTTTCTTGGCTCCACAATTAACAGCCCTGGCACTAGTAGTCAGGAAATCAAAAGATGAGTTGCACTGGGAAAATATGCTGTCAAGGATCTCTCCAGAATGCAAAAGAGCAACAAAGTCTTTCAAGAGACTAAGAGGTGCCTGATCCAGGCCATAGTCTTTTTAATTACTTGCTATGCAACTGACAACAACAACAATGCAACTGAGAACTGGAAAATGACTAAAGATGACAGAAGAGTAGATACCTTTGAGTTGTGGTGCTGGAGAAGAGTAGTGAACATATATACATAAACTGCCAAGAGAACAAATAGATCTATCCTGGAGAGGGTAAAACCAGTTTGCTCCATGGAGGCAAAGATTTTAAAACTCCATCTCACATACTTTGGGCTTGTTGCCAGGAGGGACCAGTCGTTGGAGAAGGACATCATGCTTGGAAGGTTAGAGGGTCAATGCAAAAGAGAGAGACCCTGGATGAGATGGATTGATGCAGTGACTGTAGTAGTGGGGTCAGGTGTGTCAGAGACAGGTTGGCTCAAAAAAGGTCAAGGTTCAGAGCCATTGTTCATAGGGTTGCTATGGGTTGTAGTCAACTCTACAGCACATAACAACACCAACGTTATTGTGCTGATCATAATGTTATCTAGTGGGCCAATGGTGAGGATATTTTTTTTATGATGTTGGGATGCAATCCACATTGAAAGTTGAAGTCTTTGATCTGTAGCAAATGCTTCAAGTCCTCTTTGCTTTCTGCAAACCCTCTTACCATCTTCTAAAGGATTTCGTTCTAGCAGTCATTTTTTTCTGTTCTTGTGCCTTCACTTTCTTCCTTTCTACTGGATTGTTCTTCTCAACATGTGAACATACTGAAATATTTCTAATATTGAAGACAAAAAGCACTTTCTTGTCCCACATTCCACTCTCATTGCAGAGACTTTCCTATCCCTTTCTAACAAAGCTTTTTGACAATATATTTATACTCTTTGTCTCCACTTCCACCCTTTCCATCTAGTCAGCTCACTTCAGTCAGGCTTTTGTTTACCCACTGAATAGACTTTTGTTATTGTCACCAGTAGTCTTCACAGGTGAAATCCACTAGCTCAGTATCAATGCACACCTTCCACTATTCTTAACAGATTTCACAGGCTCTCTCACTCTCTCCCTCATGAGACAATTGCTTTGCTTTGCTTTGCTACTTGAACTTATGTCCTCTAGAGTGTCTTACCCCACTGTTTTGTTGTTGTTGTTAGACATCTTTGAATGAGATCTAATTCACAATAACATTATGTTCAACAGAAAGATACTGTTCAGTCCTTTGTCATCCTTACAATTATTACCATGTTTGAGCCCATTCTCGTAATCAGTCCCCTTATTGAGGGATATTTTTTCTCTTGGCCTTCCACTTTATGAGGTATGTTGTCTTTTTCCAGAAACTGGTTCCTTCTGATAACATCCAAAGCAAGTGAGACAAACTGTGCACTCACTGTTCTTTGCCAGCTCCATAACTCAAAGGCATCAATTATTTTTCAGTATTTCTTAATTTTTGTTTTACCTTAAGTTTGTCCCTTTTTCATTTTCTTGGCTAGATTCTTCTTTTTTCTTAAACTCAGATGAATATTTTCTAGAGGCTCAGTTCTCAGCTCTTCTCCATGTAGTTTTCCTGGGTAATCTCAATTATTTATATAAATATGGTGATAAATATGCAAAACACTGCATGATCAGGATCAGGAAAGGTGTATGTCAGGGAAGAGAAACATCCTATTTCTATACCTTTTCAATCTAGATGTAGAACAGATTATTCAGGAGGCTGGATTTTACGAGATTCCTATATGGCATCAGGATTGGAGGAAGACGCCTCACCATCCTATGTTATGCAGATGACACAACCTTGCTGAAACTGAAGAGGACATTAGATGAAACTGAGACATTTGATGCAGAAAGTCAGGGACTATAGTCTTTAATATGGATTGAAGCTCAACATCAAGAAAACGAAGATTCTCACCACTAGGCCAATTGGCTGTTTCATGATAGACACAGAAGAGACTGAGTTGATAACTTCAGCTTTCTTGGTTCCACAATCAACACTCTTGCTACCAGCAGTCAGAAAATCTAAAGATGAATTGTATTGGAAAAGTGTGCTGTCAGGGGCCTCTCTAGAGTACTGAAAAGCAATGATGTCAGTCTGAAGACTACGGTGCACCTGATCCAGGTCATTGTCTTCGTAATTACTTGCTATGCATCTGGGAGCTGAATAATAACTAAGGATGATAGAAGGATCTATGCCCTCAAGTTGTGGAGCAGAGTGTTGAACATACAATGGACTGCCAGGAGAATAAACAGGTCTGCCTTGGAGAGGGCGAAACCAGGCTGCTTCTTGGAGGCAAGGATTTTGAAGTTTCATCTCAAATGCTTTGGGCACATAGCCAGGGACATCATTCTTGGAAGGGTGGAGGCAACAGTGCAGGAGAGGAAGATAAGGATGAGATGGATTGATTCAGTGACTGGGGAAATGGGATCAGGTCTGTTGGAGATAATGAGATTGGCTCAGGGTAGGGCAGGTTTCAGAGTTAATGTGTGTAGGATCACTATGAGTCCCAGGCAACTCGATGGCACATAACAACAACAACAATATACTAATGCCTTTAAAAATAAACCCTCTACTTTAGGAAAACTCTTAAGAAACTTCATCTGTCTTGTAAATAAACTAGTAGAGAAAAAAAATAATAATTGAAAAAAAATAAACCCTCTACTTTAAACTCTACTCTGAATTCCAAGCTCATAAATCCAATGGCTTTCCTAGGCCTCTTGAATTTTAAAACTATAAACAGAACTGTGAGTAGACAGTTTCTTTCTGTCTACTCTTCCTATTCTGCCAGCCTTGAACTCATTCCTCATGCCTCTATTTCTTTCATACCCCTGTTGGAATCCAATATTAAGTTTTGTCACCTTTGCCATCTTCTTTGTCCTTCTCACCCCAGTGACTTTGTTGCTTTCTTGGACTATGCAACCCTTTGACTGCTGTACTTCTCCTTTTACCCACCACTCCTCTTTCCACAGCTGTTTCTCCCTAGACAGCAGGTCTGTTTCCTGACTTGGCTTCTCTCCTTCCCACTCCTGCCACCACCAGCTCTAGCTGGCCTTGGGATGCTGCTAAACTCAGTTTGAATATCATTTATGGAGTTGTTGCCAGTGGAACTTGCCCAAAATAAAATTCAGATGATATCATTTTTTTCACTACCTTCTTGTGGGGTTTTTTAGATCACCATTAGAATGAACTTCACAGTCTCAATGAAATCAAGCTCCTGGTCCTTCACAGACTTTTCTGTCACTCTGTTTATCGTTCTTTATGCATTAGCCCCCCTGACTGCATGCTGACCTGTAAATATGCCCTCCTTTATCTCTAAAAATATAAAGCTTTGGACGGTGCAAATGATTTCAGCACTGGGCTATTGGCCAAAAGATTGATAGCTTGTCTTCAGAGGCAGCTCAGAGAAAGGATGCTGGAGATCTACTTCTGAAAAACCAACTCTGAAAACCTTATGGAGAACAGTTATATTCTGACACACATTGAGTCACTGAGAGGTAGAATTCACTCAAGAGAAATGGCCTTTGGAATGTACCAAATGATCCTGTCTGGGATCCTCCAAGTACTTCTCATTGAAGACCTGTCAGAATCAAACCTCAATCTGCATCTTAAATAGCCCTTGAAATACGTGGCCAACAATGTGCACCATTCCCCCAGCCTAGGAAGCACTGGTCCTGTCTACATGTCCTCCAGCCACTAGAAATGCTGGCTGGCAACAGCCACACCACCTGTCTGCTCCTGGTTGCTATAGCACATAGCGATATGAAGAACCACCATTTGCTTAGCCCTGCTTGGAATCAGCAACTTCTCAGACTAGAAGTTACCTTTTTTGAAGAGAACAATAAATTTGGTACTGATCCACAGTCTCCACTGTTCTTCTACCTCTATGTAGTTATTGTTGCCCCCTGATGGAAACTGGTTTTAGGAGTGAAAATTATGGTTTCCGAAAGCAGCATAGACTTCAGTATCTGGAAAGACCTCTGGTGAGCATGGGCAGGAATGTAATGATTTATAGCCCAGCTACATTTTCTAAGTTGCACTGCAATCCTAAGGTACACCATGGAAGAAGGTTGTGCTTTCTCCTCCCGTGAGATTAACTGCCTCTGAAAGTCTTTTGGAGGGTCAGCTGTGGGTCAGTTCCAACTCGATGGTACACAACATAATATACTACAGATGTGATTTTGGCCTAGTCCTTAGAGAGTTGCACTGTTTACTCCAAGACTGTTCCTCTGTGGTGCTTCAAATCCATCAGTTACTCCAAAGGAAAGAGCAAATAGACATTCTTCTGGTGTTCTCTGATTTTAACCAGGATCCATCTGACATCAGCAATGATATCTCTGACACCACAACCTCTTTCTAAACCGAGCTTGAACTTATGGCAATTCTCTGTCTACTATTTTAGCCATTTTTTTATGATCTCTAGCAATATTTTCCTAGCATGTGATATTAATGATATTGTTCAATCACCTAGGTTGAATCATCTTTCTGGGAAATGGGAACAAATATAGATATCTTCCAGCTGGTCAGCCAGGCAGCTGTCCTCAAAATCTGGAATAGAATGATGACCACATTCAGGGTTCCAGCTGTTAGTTGAAATATGTCAATTGGTATCCCATTGAATCCTGGAAACTTATTTTTGCCAATGCCTTCAGTGTAGCTTGAACTTCTTCCTTCATTACCATTGGCTCTTGATCATATAGTACGTACTGAAATTTTTCAGTGTTAACCAATTCTTTTTTGGTAGATCAATTCTTTTTTTGTAGAATGATTCTATGTATTCCTTCCATCTTATTTTGATGCTGCCTGAATCATTCAGAATTTTGCTCATAGCATCTCTCAGTATTGCAAGTCAAGGCTTGAATTTGTTATTCAGTTATTTCAACTTGTAAGTCCATCACAAAGGGACACATATCGGTGTACAAATCTCTGTGCCTTAGTTCTTATTTTCTCAGAGTATATTCCAAGCAGTGGAATAGCTGGGTCCTATGGAATTTCTATGTTCAGCTTTTTAAGGAAGCACCAAACTGCCTTCCAGAGAGGTGGTACCATTTTACAATCCCACCAGCATGTATCAGAGTTCCTATCTCCCTACATCTGATCCAACATTTATTACTTGCTGTCCTATTCAATTTTGCCACTGCTACTGGAGTAAGATGGTAGGTATTTCATTGTGGTTTTGATTTGTATCTCTCTTATTGTCAGTAATTCTGAGCATTTCTTCATGTGTCTGTTGGCCATTGAAATATCTTCCTCTGTGAAAATTCTTCCTATGTCTTTTGCCCATTTTGTAATTGTGTTATCAGTCATTTTCTTGTGGAGGCCCAGGAGTATTCTGTAAACTTTCATTATTCCAATACAATATTGAATAGAAGTGGTGACAGTGGGCATCCTTGTCTTGTCCCTGTTCACAAGAAAAATGCTTTTAGGCTTTCTCTTCTGAGAATGATTTTGACTCTTGGTTTTACATATATACTTCTCACTATGTTGAAGAAATTCCCTTCTAGTCCAATTTTGCTGAGTGTCTTTATCAAGAGGAGGTATTGAATTTTGTCAAATGTTTTTTTCTGCATCAATTGATAAGATCATATGGTTCTTATTATTTACTTTGTTAATATGGTGAATTACGCTGATTGTTTTTCCTCTGTTGAACCATCCTTGCATAACTGTTATGAATCCCACTTGGTCATGGTGAATTTTTTTGTGTGTGCGTGTACCATCAAATCAGATCTGACTGGTACAGGAGGAGATTGTCCCTCCTTCTTCAGCAGAGCATCTGGATTTGAACCATGCACCTCTGGGATTGCAGTGCAGCTTCTTGCCACTAGGCCACCAGAGCTCCCTTGAATTATTTTTTTTATGTGCTTTTTAATTCTATTGTCTAGGATTTTTGCATCTATTTTCATGAGAGAGATGGTCTATAGTTTTCTTTCTTGGTAATATCTTTGCCTGCATACCAATGTTCATAGCATTCACTATTACAAGAACATGGAAACAGCCCAAATGTCTAACCACAATTGAATGGTTTGAGAAATTATGGTATATCCACACAATGGAATACTACACAGCACACAGGAGCAATGATTTTGTAAATTAGTACCTAGCTTGGAAGGGACTGGAGAGCATTATGCTGAGTGAACTAACTCAGTTCTGTAAGTACAAATACTGTATAAAACCATTATTATAGAATGAGTATGAGGATCCAAATGGGGGAGGGTGGAAGCAGAGGTGTGAGGATGGGCAGGGGGTAGGCAGGCTAATCACAGAGTCACACAATTTGATGAGTTGTGGTGGTGAAAGAGGAAAGATCTGGTGTGAAAAACAATGTATTTGAACGTTGTAAATAAACCAGTATAAAATTAAATTAAAAAGTACACATATTTTGTGACCTCAGGTCATATAAAAAAGACAAGAAAATATAAAAGCATAGAGACTAAAGTTTATTAGTGGTTACTATGGGTGAGAGGGAGTGAAAAAGGAGAGTTGAAGGTGATGGAAAAATCATTGATTAAGTATATAGGTTGCACTGCAAACTACTGTAGTCACTGTTATATACTTCTAAAAACTTTAATCAATGCAGTAATGTGGTAGATATATTTACAATGAAGCACACATACAAATCTAATCTAGTGCACAATCAAAAATCTCATGGAATTCAGTTTCTTGACTTATCCTAGGACATTCCATGTATTTGGCCTAATAACATACTTAATATCTCTGTTTTATCTTCTAGTTCAATTCCTAGTTCCTGAAGCCTTAGAAGCATTCATTGAAAGCACAACAATTAAAATTTAAGCATCAGTATCATTAAATAGTACATGTAGAAACTATTGAATTTGAGTGTGTTTTGATGTATATACTATAAACAACAGAATTAATAAAAATATATTTTTAAAAAGCTATGAAAATATGCATTTCATTTATCCTCTGATGGTAATGAAATATCTTAACCTTGATCCTGTCATTATAAGTATATTCCAAGCATGATCTTTTTCTGAAGTTGGAGAAGCATATTCCAGGCTACTGAAACTTTTTTTATTTATTAATGGAGCCACTTTGATGCAATTCAAGCTTACTGGTTTTGAAAAATGAGACTGTAGTTTATAACTGCTGAAACAGAACTTTTTCTTTCCACTTTAACACAGAAATGATCTAAACTCAGCTGTGAAGTTGTATTAATGGATAAGTGGAGGAGAAAACAAAATACTAAGGAACTGAGAAATCTCCAAGGTCATTGACTATCCTGATTATCACTAGACAGTCAAGTTAAGAACTAGAAAACAAAGAAGGGAAGCAAAAAACAATGCAGTTCTGGATTTATCTCGTCTAAACGTCAAGATGCTTATGTGCAACTGAGGGGAGGTTGGGCAGGGAGAAAAGTGCAACAATGAAGAGAAATCCAAAGTCTCTGTCAACTTTCATTAAAATTAATAAAAAATATAATAAGATATACATGTGCTTTGAAGCTAGTAAATGACTTATCAAGGCTAAAACCAGGGCTTTATGATTCTTTACCTTCCCTTCTGTTTTTTGGGTTTCGTTTGGTTTTGGGGCTTTTTTTGGCACCTATTTCTGCCATTCCTTCTTCATTTACCACATGGCTTTTCCCTCACACCTCTCCTTCAGCCCCTCTAACCAGTCACCTCCTGTTTTGTTACCTTAGCTCTTGTCCACTCTTTCAGAAGGTTCTACACACATGAAGACTGTGTTCCACAGTGCACATCTTTATTTTTGCACAGTTGTAGTATATGGTAGGTGTCTGTCTCCCAATCTAAAATGGGAAACAATTCTAGCCCTTTTCTTTTTTTTCAAGTAAAAACATCAAGCCTGAGTGACAAACTAAATCAAAGCTAACCATTATAATTTTAGAACATCAATTATGACAGAATAAATACTTTTTATGTATAGAGAAACTGGTTTATGCAGAAGACATGTGAGACAAGAACAATCTAAGGCTTTGACAATGTGTCTTCCAAGTCATGAAACTGGAGGAGGGAACTGGGACACCTAATGTAGTAACAATAGTGTTGTCACTCATTTAACTACAGAGAAAATAATCATCACCACAATCAGTTCAAATATGATTCCTATGAAGTGTGAATTAGAAATACTTCACTCTCTAACTTCTGCTAATTCTGATACCAGCTGTCCTCACCAAGGGACTCTCTGCTCTCCTGAACTCAAGAATGTGTTGCAATAGCCACACAGAACTCACAGACCATACTTAACTCTGATTCCCTGTTGCTGTGTTACAGTATAGTAATGGGATCAGAATTAACTTGGCAGGAACACAAATGGGACAATGTTAGGAAGCATACAGGCAAGATCTGAAAGGCTTTCTCAAAGTGAAGGGCACAATTCTCCCTTTATAAATGTAGGGCCTTGCTCTTTCTCTTCACCCCCTGCCCCCTTTTTTTTACCCCCACCCCTCCTGTCAGCCATGCCTGCCTCTCAGTGTGCATGCCCCTTCTCAAGACAGGACTCATCTTCACCCCTTAGGACAACACTTATCTCATTCTCAGTCCTGCTCAGGAAAATGTTAGCTTCTTTAGCTCCAACAAAAGTGCCCAGGAGCACCTCGCTCTATCAGCAAGTCTCTTGCTTGAAGGCTTCTACCTTTCCTTGAGCTGACAAATTCACTGTAGCCACCTGACTTTATAGGCCAAGAAGCCAACAAGCCATCTTGCACCAGTCTCTTGGTTCTATTGCTGTTGTCCCACTGCCACAGGACTCTGCCATTTTTCCTGCCACTTCTTTCCACTTCATACCATCTACAATGTTATAGCTCTGTCTTCTGGATCTAGGAAATTTCAGTACAAAGACTCTGCACCCAAAGAACATGACTGAGTCCCAGTTCCTGTTCTTGATGATAGTGGGATCTCATCTCAACCTCTGTGGGATGGATGTTTGCTTTGACAAGTGATTCATTCCTATTGGGTAGATTTTATGCATCCCATTTGCACTCATATAGTAATTGTAACAAAAAGAGTCTGTCAACATTGAAACATCTCAGGAAATACCATATGCTCAAGAACTAATGATAATAAAGGAAGAAGCTCAGGCTGCACTGAAAACATGGGCAAAAATTAAGGCCCCAGTACTAACGACATGTTTCAATAAACAGATGGAGCCCTGGACATGCTTACTAGTCTATGCCAAGATATCTAGAAGACAGCTACCTGGGCAACCAACTGGAAGATACCTAAATTTGTTCTAGTTTATTTGTGGTTGTGTTCATTTTCTTTTAAAAAATGTGATTCATTAGGCTGTGGAAAAAGCAACTCCAATAGTTTGTTGACAGGCAGCAGCCAGAAATTTAAACTGGATTCAGAAGAAACCATGGAACAAGGAATATCATAGGTGATGTCAGATGTGTCTTGGCTGAAAACAGAGACTATCAGAAAGAAGTTTACTTGTGCTGTACTGACTGTGCAAAAACATTTGATAGTGAGAAGAATGGAAATCCCAAAACACCTAAATGTACTCATGTGAAAATTACACATAGACCAAGAAGCTGTTGTCGGAACAGAATAAGGGAACACTGTATGGGTTAAAAGATGTGTGTCAGGGCTGTATGCTTTCTTCACACCTATTAAATCTCTATGCTAAACAAATCATTCTAGAAGCCAGACAATATGAACAATAATGTGACATCAGGATCAAAGGAAGACTCACCAACAAAGCAAGACAACAAAACCTTGCTTGTATCAAGTATAGAGACTTGAAGTACTTGCTGCAGAAGCTCAAAGACTATAGCCTTCAATATGGATTATAGCTCAATATCAAGAAAACAAAACTCCTAACCATTAAACTGATAGGCAACATCATGACCAATGGAGAAAAAAATGACGCTGTCAGTATTTTCCTTTTTCTTGGATCCACAATCAACACCTATAGTAGCAGAAGTAAAATAATTAAAAGATATGTTACATTGGGAAAACCCACTGTCAAGGACCTCTCCAAAGTACTAAAGAGCCAGTATGCCAGTCTAAAGATTTAGATCCACCTACTCCAAACCATTATGGAGCTCTGGTGATCTAGTGGCAAGAAGCTGCACTGCAATCCTGAAGGCATGTGGTTTGAATCCACCAGTTACTTCACAGAAGAAAAATGGGCAGTCTTCTTCTGTGGGATTAATTGCCCCTGAAAACCCACTGGAGGGTCAGCTATAGGTCGGTTCTGACTCAGTGGTATACAACAACATAATTCCAAGCCATGATATTTTTAATTGCTTCCCATGTATGTGAAAAGTGAACCATAAATAAAGAAGATCAAAGAAGAATTGATACCATTGAATGGTGGTGTTGGAGAAGAGTATTGACTATTCCATAGACTGCCAAAAGAACAAATTAGTCTGTCTTGGAAAAAGTGCAACTCAGGGAGCTCCTTTGAGGTATGTCGGAGATTATGATGATGGCACAGGATAGGGTTATGTTCAGATCTGTTGTTCATGGGCTTGCTGTGTTCATAGTCAATTGGATACCACCTATCAACAACAGTAACCTATAAAACCAGCCATTCTCTTGTATTAGTTCCACACACATACCTAATCTTTTCAGTTGTTAATGAAGTATAATAGTTTTTCATTTAGTCAAAATTCTATTACCATTATTCTTACTACCACAGTTTTCTAGTTAAGGAATTTGCACAGACAGCAAACTGAATGAGTTTTGCAACTTAATGAAGTCTATCTAATAGATTTTTTTTCATTTGAAAGTTGGACAGTGAATAATGTTGACAAAAGAAGAATCAGTGCTTTTTAATTGTGTTGAAGATGGGTGTTGAGTATCATACAGACTGTCAAAAGTGCAACCAGAGCACTCCTTAAAGTCAAGGATGGTGAAAGTTCATCTCATGTGCTTTAGATATGTTGTCAGGGGGGCCAGTCCTTGGGAAAAGGCATCATGCTGAGAAAGAGAGTCAGAGGAAGACAGGAAAACCCTTAATGAGATGAATTAGACACGGTGACTGCCAACAGTGAAATGGAGCTTGGTGAAGATTGTGAGGATGGCACAGAATATGGCAAATTACCTGTCGGTGGTTCATATGGTCACCATGTGTTGTAGTCAACTTGATGGTACCTAACAACTAACAACACTTACCAAGCGCCTACTGTGGTTGTAGGGAGCTCTGTGGCCGAGCAGTAGGAAGCTGTGCTGCAATCCCAAAAGCACTCAGTTCGAATCCACCAGCTGCTCTGTAGGAGAAGGATGGACAATCTCTTCCTCTGTGATTAACTGCCTCTGATATCTTGCTGAAAGGTCAGCTATGGGTCACTTCCAACTGGATGACACACAACAACAACACAGTACTTGACGAGGAGTATGCCTTTGAGAGAAGATAGTCTTTGTTTTATAGAATTTACCTGCAAATGGAGAGATAAACAATATCAAAGTATCTCACAAATATATACATATATAAATATATAAATATGAATTATAATAACACTAAAAAAGAAATTTAAATTACAGCAATAGAAACTTTCAAGTCAAGGGATTATGAAGATTTCACACTGTCAAACCAAAAGCACCTATTTCAAATCTACCAGTTGCACCGAGGGAGAAGGATGGGCACTATCCTCTTATGTGATTACTGCTTCTGAAACCTCACTGGAGAACCAACTATGAGCTGGTTCCAACTCCGTAATACCTAACAACAACAATATTACCTGCTCTTGTTATGCAGGAACCAGGAAGTATTCCTCTGAGGAGCAGGCTTGTGGGCTGGAAGCTGAATAAACAGGAGACATGTGGCCAGGAAAGACTGTTCCTTGGAAAAGGACAGCATATTTGGAAGGGTGGAGGGACAGCGTAGGAGAGGAAGACCCTGGATGAGATGGATTGATACAGTGACTGGGGCAATGGAGGTTGATGTGTCAGAGTCAGTGAGACTGGCTCAGAACAGGGCAGGGTGCAGAGCTGCTGTACATAGGGTCACTATGGGTCGCCAGCGGCTTGACAGCAACTAATAACAGCAATGAAGCTGAGAGAGCTCTGGTGGCATAGTGGCAAGAAGCTGCTCTGCAATCCCAAAGGCAAACAGTTTGAGGGCACTAGCTTTTCCGTGGGAGAAGCATGGGCAGTCTCCTCCCATGAGATTAACTGCCTCTGAAAACCCTCCAGAGGGTCAACTATGGGTTCATTCCGACTCAGTGGTACATAACAACATGAAGTCAAGAGGAGCATGGAGTACCAAACATATAAATGCTCTGAGGCAGGAAGATGTGTGAGGAAATATAAGGAAGTACAGTATGGTTGTGAACTTGAGCTGGCAGAGGCCAGATAATATACATCTTATCCTCTCAGATTCTCCAGGACAACAAGACGAGTCAGAAATGGATTACCTTTTAATTATTCAACTTCTGAAGGCTGGGCAGCTTAGAGACCCCTCCCATCTCCCCCAGGTAATCCAGGAAGAAAAAACCGCGAGACATTCTTTCTGGCTGGCTGCACAGAGGAAGCCTATCTACACACCAGTTCAACAGGATGCATCACCTTTAGTCGGGAAACATTACGACTAAACTTCAGACACATTGATCCCAACATAAGGAACTACCATCAGCTGATGTGTTTGGAATCACAGAAGCCATGGAACTTCATATATAAGTTATTAGATGGAGGGCTGGTCAAAGGGAGATAGATGTGAAGGGAGGGGGTAGAAGTGGCTGGGTATCCTGATGGATGATGGAGCAGGGAAATAAGTGGGTAAAGACACGTGTGAGAAAGGCAGGGACAACACTGACACTAAAGTTAACTCCGCAATAAGGGATATACCTTTAACTTGCTGGTCTGTCTGATACTTCTCTAAATCTGAACAGTCACATTAAGACAGACTAGGAAGAAGGATTGGCCATCCACTTCTGAAA